>NC_060903.1:8185000-8267500 GCF_014805685.1 Silurus meridionalis
TTGTTGACCACTGAAGATGTCTCATGTGCAGGAGGCCAAGTGGAACTACACTGGAAGCGGCTGCCATAAGACCCAGCATTCACCTGATTTAGGACATGACCTCAAGTCAAGTCAAGTCAAGTCAAGAAGCTTTTATTGTCATTTCAACCATATATAGCTGATGCAGTATACAGTGAAATGAAACAACGTTTCTCCTGAACCCAGGTGCTACATAAAACAACATAAAACAACAGTCACAGAACAGAAGAACACAGGGCCAGGAACTAAGATCCTCGCCACATAAAGTGCATGTGTGCAACTGGTGCAAACAGTGCAAGAGACAAGACAAGACAGTGCAAGACAACACAGGACAGTGCAGGACAATACACAATACACAAAATATAAAAATAAAAGCAGCAGTAGCTCCAGTAAAACCTGTCGTGACAGGATAAGGTGCACAGTAGCAGAAATGTAAACAAATATAAACAGAATTTTGCAATTCTATAATAGTGTAAAAATATGGTAGCAGCAATCAAGATAAAGTGATCAGTGACCAAGGGATTAACAGAATATTGTGCAAATAGAGCAAGTCCCGGAGATCAGCAACAAACGGCATGTAAACATTATGCTATAATGAGAGGTGTGAATGGTGCTGAAACCTGGGTGTGTGAAGTGTATGTGTGTTGAGTCCGGTTGTACAGATCAGTCACTCAGTTGTGTGTAAGTGTGTGTGTGTGTGTGTGTGTGTGTGTGTGTGTGTGTGTGTGTGTGTGTGTGTGAGAGAGAGTTCAGTCCAGATGTTTGTTCAGGAGCCTGACGGCTTGCAGGAAAAACTGTTGCACAGTCTTGATGTGACGGCCCGAATGCTTCGGAACCGTTTTCCTGATGGTAGGAGGGTGAAGTATGTGTGTGATGGGTGTGTGTGGTCGTCCACAATGCTGTTTGCTTTGCAGATGCAGTGTGTGGTGTAAATGTCCATGATAGAGGAGAGAGACTCCGATGATCTTCTCAGCTGTTCTCACTATCCTCTGTAGGGTCTTGCAATCCGAGACGGTGCAATTCCCAAACCAGGCAGTGATGCAGCTGCTCACGATGCTCTCGATGGTCCCTCTATAGAACATGGTCAGGATGGGGGGAGGGAGATGGGCTTTCCTCAGCCTTCTCAGGAAGTAGAGACGCTGCTGGGCTTTCTTGGTGATGGAGCTGGTGTTAAGTGACCAGGTGAGGTTATCCGCCAGATGAACACCAAGGAATTTGGTGCTCTTGACGATCTCCACTGAAGATCCATCGATGATCAGTGGAGAATGGTCACTCCGTGCTCTTCTGAAGTCAACAACCATCTCTTTGGTTTTGTCCACGTTCAGAGACAGGTTGTTGGCTCCACACCAGGCTGTTAGCCGTTGCACCTCCTCTCTGTATGCTGACTCGTCGTTCTTGCTGATTAGACCCACCACGGTCGTGTCATCAGCAAACTTGATGATATGATTCGAGCTGTGCCTTGGTGCACAGTCGTGAGTCAGCAGAGTGAACAGCAGTGGACTGAGCACACAGCCCTGAGGGGCCCCAGTGCTCAGTGTGGTGGTGCTGGAGATGCTGTTCCCGATCCGGACTGACTGAGGTCTCTCGGTCAAGAAATCCAGGATCCAGTTGCAGAGAGAGGTGTTCAGGCCCAGTAGGCTCAGCTTCTCGATCAGGTGCTGGGGAATGATTGTGTTGAATGCTGAACTGAAGTCTATGAACAGCATCTTTACATAAGAGTCCTTGTTATCCAGATGGGTGAGGGCCAGATGGAGGGTTGTGGAGATGGCATCGTCCGTGGAGCGGTTTGGACGATACGCAAACTGCATGGGGTCCAGTGCGGGTGGGAGCTGGGTCTTTATGTGCCTCATGACAAGCCTCTCGAAGCACTTCATCATGATGGATGTGAGTGCAACAGGACGATAGTCATTGAGGCAGGACACAGAAGACTTGAGGCACGAAGGAACAGTGGCGCTGCTCAGGGAGATGTTGAAAATGTCAGTGAAGACATCTGCTAGTTGTTCTGCACATTCCCTGAGCACTCTGCCAGGAATGTTGTCAGCGCCCTGGATGTTTGTGTAAACAACATCCAGCGTGTTTTCTCCTCTGGTTGCAAAGTCCACATTCTGATAGAATTTGGGAAGCACAGTCCTGAGATTTGCATGATAAAAATCTCCGGCGACTATAAACAGTCCGTCAAGGTGTGTGTTTTGAAGTCCGCTAATGGTCCCGAAGAGCACACTGAGCGCTTCCTTAGCATTAGGTGGTATGTACACTCCGAGCACAATAGCGGTGGTGAATTCCCGGGGTAAATAAAAAGGTCTACATCTCACAACAATAAACTCCAGCAGCGATGAGCAGTAGGTAGAAACAAGCACAGAGTTCTTACACCATTCCGTGTTGATGTAAACACACAGACTGCCGTCTTACCGCACAGAGCTGCATTTCTGTCGGCACGAAACGCGGCTAGCCCGTCCAGCTGGATGGCGGCGTCCGGAACTCTGTCGCTCAGCCACGTCTCAGTAAACACAAAAACGCAGCAGTGTCTGTACTCACGCCGAGTAGCTTGTTGGAGTCTGATGTAGTCTAATTTATTGTCCAGGGAGCAGACATTTGCCAGCAGTAGTGATGGTAGAGCGGGCCGGCTAGGGTTAGCTTTTAGCCTAGCATTAGCACCCGCCGCTTCCGCTTTCTGCTTCCTTGCGCAACGCTTCCGATTCCCCCTCCTCCGTCCGTCCTCCGCAGGCAATGCCGAGGTCTGGAGGCCTGGTTCTCGGAGCACGCCGAGGTCGCGTAGCTTCTGCCGCAGGTCATCATTTATGGTGTTGTTTGGGTTGTCACCTCGACCTGTTTCAAAGTCAGCATCTTGAACCTGAGTCTCAAGAGCGAGCGGAGCAGCTGACACAGGTTGAGTACAGGAGAACTATAAAGGCTGTAGAACCTGGCCTCTCTGTCTGATGGACAGACCACCTCGATGGCCACCTTTCTCAAGAAAGTACTTACTTACTTTTCCATGACTTACAGTGAGCAGGATCCACTGAGAAATGTCTGGCAGAGCTTGCCAGGCCACCAGATAGTCTCATAAGGGAATCAGTCTCTCGAAACTGACCTCTGGCATACCTAGAGTAATGCCCTGGAGCAGCTCTAGGGGCTTCCTGAGAGGCAGCGAACCCCCATGTCCTCTACAGTGCCGAGCGGAGAACCGTGTTTGCTGGCGCTGGCTATGCCCTAAAGCACAAAGAGTGGCAGGGTTAATGATCCAGCTCCCTGAGGGTGCCGAGGCGGGGCGGGCACCGTATAGTGGAGGTCCTCAGCCGGGTCCTCAGGTCAGGACCTTTCAGCCCGAGCATCCCTTTTGTGGGGAGTGCGCATTGCGATGCTTTCTCTTTGCACCTTGCGACTCCAGGAAGTGTTGTGGGAAGTTGTGGTGATGGGGGCTGCGCCCACCGAGCAGCCCCATGGGTGCGACATAGGAGGAAGAACTGGAATGCCGCCAACTGTTTCTTTGCCTCCCAAAACCTTTCAACAACCCCATTAACAGCGTCACCGAACAGGCCAGTCAGCACCAGCCGGGCATCCAGGAAGCCAGCCCTATCCAGATATGAGCGAGATAAGACTCTCTGTGGAAACGAGGGTGGCCATGGACCGGCCAATGGCCTTAGCAGTCTTCTTATTAGCCCTTAGAGCTAGGTCCGTAGCACAGCGAACATCTCCCACATCCAGCTCCACAGCAGATTGGCCTAATAGGCCTGTAGCATAGCCATGGTGTGCAGGCCGCTGTCTAACCCACTGAGGCATAGGCCTTTCCCACCAGTGCCGATGTTGTTCTTAGGGGCTTGGTGGGCAGTGCTGGGGATTTGAGGGACGACGAATTGCCCAGGGAAAGCTAGCTAGCGGGCATATCTTTGATCCGTGGCATCACCTCATAGCCACACTCCCTTAGACCTACTAAATTAATATAGATACACCCTAGTGATGTGGGTTGCAGAAAGTGCTCATCCCACTTGCTAGGCAGACAGCCTTCTGCTGATCGGCCAGCCACTCTATTTCAAGTTTGGCCATGGCACGGGTCACTAACACTATGAGCTCCTCAAAAAGCATTGCCTAAGGGGCATTTTTAGGGGGCTCTAAAAGCTATATTTCCTCTGTTTCTCAGAGGAAGAGAGGCATAGCTGAGCGCTCTCCTCACAAAGGAAAGAAACCGGTGTACTTCCGAACCTTGCGATCGGCCGCTGGACCGGGCAGGTGAGGGCGGCGAAAGGGACGAGCCCGGTCCCTGCACGCTGCTTTACCTCAGCTAAACTGGGGCCGGAACCATGAGAAACGGGAGCACCCTCCTCAAGGAGCGCTCCCTGAGTGTAGAGTGTCCGCATTGTCAATCTGCAATCTGCGCAGTAAGATCTTGAGAACCGACTTAGCATGCTTCGCTCCCAGACATGTGACACACAGTTTGTGCATATGTGGGCTATCAAAGATAGACATACCATGGTTATGGAAAAGTATCTTGTGTACCTTGTGTGTTTTCTATAGACCTAATTTTCTGTTGTCATAGTGGTCAAGCATAACCATCTTACCATAACGAATCTTACCATCTAGTGACCTGGACTGACAAGTCATAATCAAAGCTCATAACAAACTGAAATTTGCACAAATTCAACTACATTTTCATTAGAAACATCAATAATTAGGACCACAATTATTCTTATTTTTAATTAAAAAAATAATAATAAAAGATAAGCAGATTTCCATTATAAAACATTTTGTGAGGGTATCTTTTGTATAAATGTCTGACCCAAGCTTTTCAGTGGATTAGAAAACATTTAAATAAAGTGTAATTTGTGGTAACAGTGTTGTTATGACAAATCATAGCTTGTAAAAACAAGCCAGTCATCAACTCTGGCCAAATTTGGGCATTTGGCATGTGAGTCAGATAGCCGCAAAATCAATAAAGGCATTCTGAATGGTTGTTTAGTCATGTTTGTCTGTCAGGTAAAATTAATGGACAGATTATGCCTTGCCTTTCCCCCTCACCTTAACCTTTTGGGTTTCAAAACCTTCAGAAATGAAATGACTTTGCATTAGGCATAATGTACAAGTTTTGAGGTTAAACCATGAGAATGTCAAAGCTGGTCATTGTGTTTCCCATCAAGACAGCATAGCATAGTCCAACCCAAATAGAAGAATTATGAATTGTCTAAGTTAGTTATAAGTTTTCTTTTCAACATATTTTGATAATATCTTTTTTTTAGACTTTTTGACTTAAACTCAATGTATCCGTCCATATGTGTTTGATGTATGACATTTTTAGCTTTGAGTTTTTACTGGAACTAGAAGTCTCGTAAAGCTTACAGTACTTGAAAAGACTTGTTATTTAGTGTCCAAACTTAACAAATAAAAAATAAACAAAAGTTAAAAAATACCATGTATCAGGACACAAATACTATGTGGCATCATTTTCCCCATGTACCATTACTCCTGTTAATAAAATAGTTCCAAGTTTAGCTTTAAAGATGTGAATACAAACTAATACCTTCTACTATAAAAAAAAAAAAAAGCATTGAAATGTTAGATTCAGGTCAGCAATGTCACTACAATCTGACCTCATTAAAAATGTGTATATTTACCTCCGGTAAGTTTCTTCTACTGTATCGCATGAGTTATTTTCTCTCATTCTATAAATGTGTGAGATGTAAAACAGAAACAAATTATATTTACAACTAATGAAAACTTTCTCTTGTAAGAGCTATTAAGGACGTAATTTCTCTACAGTTTTCTTCAGTGCCCTGTATTTTTAGGACTGACACTAATGCTCTTCTCATTCATTAATAACTTTGCCTGTGGGACTAAAGTGTTCAATGTTTCTTTTTTTTTGACACACAAAGAGACTTAAGGCCAAACATCACTTTTTAAATGGGATTTTCTGCAGTTTCTTAAATATTTCAAATAACCCATGGGAAATGCTAAAGTATTAATGCAGGCTATTTCAGCTGAGTGGAACAGGCGAGTATGCGAGTGCCAGAGTGAAAGGCAGCAGTGTTGCGCTGTGGTTTTATATGAATTGTACGTCTGACTTGGTTTGTGTTTTAATGCTGGCACAAATCACAGCTTCTCCGACTATCTGCAGCTTTTTCTATCTCGGCTCTTTATAATTTCTCTCCTTTCATTTCCTCTATCCAAATTTATTTCACTCTTTTTCCTTCTCCCCCATCTAGTCAAAGAAATAATTTATTTTTTTTGTAAATTTGTTATTGTTAAATTTGCCCTGTCAGTGTATGTTCACATGCAAGTGCTCTGAGTGGCAATGAAACAGTACAGAATTTGGGAAAATTGCAAAGACAAACCCTGCTGTACTTTCAGTTGTTGCTTTGTATTCTCTAATCTTGAGGCTCATTTTGGAGAAGCTATTGATGGAATGCTGGGACACACACAAGTAGTCTCAATACTGGTTCGGACTAATGAAGCCCTATGAATAAATCTATAAAAAATCCTGTAGTGCATCTGGCAGGATAATTTGGGAATCATGTATAGCTAATATAATTTAAATTCATTGGTCTTAGGCGCCGCCCAAGTGGCAGCCTGTTGCAGCAGCTCCCGTAAAGTTTGTGCTTTTTTTATTTATTTTATAGTGTTCCGGCACTTTGTGTTTTTTTCTTTTTAAGTGTATGCGCGTAAATTTGGAAACTGCACAATGGACATAAACAAAGCCACCGAGTTTGCTCTACTTTTCCTGCTTCTTTGGACTTTGTTCACAGTCGTGTCTGGAAACTCTGTTCATAGCCACGGTCCTATTGTTTACACCAGTGATCAGCTGTTAGCATTCCGCAACATGCCGATGCTACTAGGAGAAAAACCGGATATTCCCCGCGAGCTAAGAAGGAGAAGATGGGGGAACCGTGCTGGAGCTGTGTGTCGGAATAAAAGGAGACGTTACAGACCAACTCTCCCGTCCATCGTTATGGGAAATGTAAGATCTTTACCCAACAAGATGGACGAGCTAGCGGCTCTTACCCGGCATCAGAGGGAATTCTGGGAGTGTAGCATCATGCTGTTCACGGAGTCATGGCTAACCAAGCTAACACCTGACACGACCGTGGCTCTGGATGGATTTGATTTACTGCGCGCGGACAGAACGATGGAGAGTGGTAAGAGAAAGGGAGGAGGACTGGCAGTGTTTGTGAATAATAGATGGTGTAAAACTGGACACATCACTATTAAAGAACAGATCTGCTGTAAGGACATTGAGCTGTTAGCCGCTAGCATAAGGCCGTACTATCTGCCGAGGGAATTCTCGCATGTTATCGCGATAGCTGCGTATATTCCCCCCTCTGCTGACGGTGAATCGGCATGCGAAGTCCTGCATTCTGTTGTTAACAGACTGTTAACACAGAGCCCAAATGCCCTTCTCATTATCTCTGGAGATTTTAATCATGCCCCTCCATTCTCCACTCTGCCCACATTCACCCAGTATGTTTCATGCCACACCAGAGACAATAAAACACTGGACTTATTTTATGCAAACTCAAAGGAGGCCTATGCTTCATCACCTCTCCCCCCCTTGGGAAGATCGGATCACAACCTGGTTCATCTCCTACCTGTGTACAAACCCCTTGTATGCAGGCAACCAGCTACCTCCCGCACAGTGACGACATGGTCTGATGAGACCGATGAGGCTCTGAAAGACTGTTTTGAAACAACTATGTGGGGGGAATTGTGCAGTCCACATGGGAGGATATTGACAGTCTAACAGATTGTATTACGGACTACATTAACTTCTGTGTGGAGAATACTGTACCCACCAGGACTGTACGGTGTTTTCCCAACAACAAACCATGGATAAACCCTGATATAAAGACTCTCCTTAAAGAGAAGAAGAGGGTGTTTAAATCAGGAAACAAGGAAGAGCTGAAAACTGTCCAGAGAGAACTGAGGAAGAAGATCAGGGAAGGAAAAGCATGCTACAGGAGGAAGATGGAGGATCAGCTGCAGCAGAACAATGTCAGCGGTGTATGGAAGGGGCTCAAAACCATCACTGGTCACAAGGAGCCAAGCTCTCAGGCTGTGGGTGACCAGAAGTGGGTGAATGATCTCAATCTATTCTTTAACAGATTTGATCAGCTACCCTCCCTGCCCCCATCCAGTCCCCCTGCTGCAATCCCCTCTCTGCTTCCACAGCAAGCAGCTCCAGCCCCACCTCTCTGCACTGCTATCAGCTCACAGACAATACACAACACACCTAACTTCCCACCCCTGCCGATTCCCTCCAGTCAACACTCCAGCCAATACACACTGCCCCTTACAGAAGCCCAGGTGAGAATGGAGCTCAGGAAGATCAAAGCGAGGAAGGCTGCAGGCCCAGACGGCATCAGCTCCAGGCTACTTAAGACCTGTGCTGACCAGCTGTGCGGCATACTGCTGTACATGTTTGACCTGAGCCTGAAGCTGGGAAAGGTGCCACAGATATGGAAAACATCCTGCGTGGTGCCTGTACCAAAGACGCCGCGCCCAAAAGACTTCGGAGACTATCGACCAGTAGCGCTGACCTCGCATCTGATGAAAACATTGGAGAGGCTAGTGCTCACTCATCTCCGACCTCTGGTGAGCCCATCAATGGATCCACTTCAGTTTGCCTACCAACCTGGCATTGGAGTGGAAGACGCAGTCATCTTCCTCCTAAATCGGGCTATTTCACACCTGGAAAAGGCTGGGAGCACTGTGAGAGTCATGTTTTTGACTTCTAGTGCTTTCAACACCATCCAACCTGCGCTCCTGAGGGATAAGATGGTGTACATGGGAGTAGACCATCATCTGTCTGCCTGGACACTGGACTATCTCACAGACCGACCACAGTATGTGAGGACTCGTGACTGTGAGTCTGACATGATTGTCTGCAATACTGGAGCCCGCAGGGAACGGTTCTTGCCCGTTTCTCTTCACCATCTACACTGCAGACTTCATGTTCAGCTCAGAAACCTGTCACCTACAGAAGTTCTCTGATGACTCTGCCATCGTCGGTCTGATCACGAATGATGATGACAGAGAGTACAGAGGACTTATAAAGAACTTTGTGGACTGGTGCCAACGGAGCTGCCTCCAGATAAATGCGGGGAAAACGAAAGAACTGGTGGTGGATTTCCGTAGGAACAAACAAATTCTATCACCAGTGAACATTCAGGAAAGGACATTGTGAGAGTGGACTCTTACAAATACCTGGGTGTTCACCTAAACAACAAACTGGACTGGACAGACAACACTGAGGCAATCTACAAGAAAGGGCAGAGCAGACTCTTTCTGCTGAGGAGACTAAGGTCTTTTGGAGTACAGGGAGAGCTACTGAAGACCTTTTTTGACTCTGTGGTGGCCTCAGCCATATTCTATGGAGTGGTCTGCTGGGGCAGCAGCATATCTACTGCAGACAGGAAGAGACTAGACAAGCTGATCAGGAAGGCCAGCTCTGTCCTGGGGATTCCCCTGGACACTGTACAGGAGGTGGGAGAAAGGAGGATGGTAACAAAACTATCATCATTGCTGGAGAACGCCTCCCACCCCCTGTATGAAACCGTTACATCGCTGAGCAGCTCTTTTAGTAACAGACTAATACATCCCAAGTGTCTGAAGGAGCGATACAGAAGGTCTTTTCTCCTGCTGCTATTAGACTATACAACCAAAGCTGTTCCCAGTAAAACCAGTCACCAACATACAACACTGCTATTACTTTTTAAGATGTGCAATAACTTTATCTGTGTGAAATATTATTAAACAAATCAGGTACAATATTATGTGCAATATTATTACCAGCAATTTACGTGCAATACTACCTCAAAACATGACTTAAAAAGCGTACTTTTTTTTTTTTTTCCTATTTGTATTATTACATTGTACTGTATATATACTGGTATTGTAGTATATGTATATTATTTTTAGATATTTGCATTTATTTTTATTTCTTTGTTATTATTATTATTATTATTATTGTTATTATTATTTATTTTTATTTCTGTTTTTTATTTTTTTGTATATTCTTCTTTTTTTATATATATTTGCATCTATTTTTATTTCTTTGTCTTGCTGCTGTAACATAGAAATTTCCCCACTGTGGGACGAATAAAGGTTTATCTTATCTTATCTTATCTTATCTTATCTTATCTTATCTTATCTTATCTTATCTTATCTTATCTTATTCTTAACACATGGTACCCAATTAATACAGGCAGCATAACTAACCAAATGGAGTCATAAACTATGAGGTGGTATCAAAAAGTTTCAAAAATAATGGTGATAACTGGTGCTATTCTAACCACATGCATTACCACATTTGCGATTTCATAATGGACAGCAAGTTAAAACAAAGAGCAAACGTGAAATTCTGTGTGAAACTGGGCAAATCTGCCACAGAGACATTTAAGATGACAGACGTTTGACATATGGCAATGCTGCCATGAGTCATTGGTGGTGTTTGGAGCAGCACGCATGCTTAAAGAGCGGAAGAACGTCACTGGAAGACGACAAGAGATCAGGAAGCCCTTTAACAAGCTAAACCCCTAAAAATGTCAAAACCATTCACCAACTTGTGCTTGATCGTCAGAGAACAATCCATATGATTTCACCCTACTCATCAGATTTGCGGACTTCGCCCTCTTCCCGAAGATGAAGATTGAGCTCAAAGGTCAATTGTTGTAAATTTAGTGTAAATGCAATACACAACCTGTTAACTTATCTGGGAAGACTTAGAAATACCTGATCCGCATCTTTTGTCCAAATCACACTGTAAACTTTAGAGGAAGAGGCTCCATTTAGGCACCATTATTTGCTAGTGTTGCATGATTAATTGAGTTGTACACTTTAAGCTATTGCACAACCTGGAAATGCAGCACAATTGCACATTTTAAAATGGTGCAAATTTCTGGCTTTGACTCATTCACCCAAATAGAACTCAATAAACTACAGTAAGTGCATGGCAGTAACTAATACACTAGATTTGTTTACATAAAAGATGTAGGAAAAAAGTAGTAATTTATAACAAAACACATTATTGCTTTACACTTTTTTGAAGCTTGATTTCAGATGGAAGGATAGTCAGGTTGGATACAGCATGGGCCAAACTATTTCTCTTTATCTTTGCATTCATCATTAGTAATTGTTTTGATGGTGCTGTATGATGTGCTAATGTAATATGATCACTCCAGACATTAAAAAAAAGAAACTAAATCGTAGATCAATAATAACTCAAGGCAAGCTTCTCTTTTTTCAGGCTTCTGCTCACATACAAATAACAGATGGAAGGATAGTCAGGTTGGATACAGCATGGGCCAAACTATTTCTCTTTATCTTTGCATTCATCATTAGTAATTGTTTTGATGGTGCTGTATGATGTGCTAATGTAATATGATCACTCCAGACATTAAAAAAAAGAAACTAAATCGTAGATCAATAATAACTCAAGGCAAGCTTCTCTTTTTTCAGGCTTCTGCTCACATACAAATAACACCACAGAAAATCAAACATACAGAATAGATTTTCTACCTTGTTATTTACACACAAAGTAATATTTAGCATTTTACACTTCTTGATCACATGGATTCAAGCAACTCATGCAATTATCCATTTAGCGAATCATGTGGCAGAATCACAAAGCATAAAATCATGGAAAAACGTATGGAAAATATTTATCGCTGTGATCATTGCATGGTTGATGGTGGCAGACTGGCAATTTGAAGTATTTAAAAAATACTGATCTTAAGCTTTTTAGATTTCATGTGCGCTCAAATAATGCCTCTTTACAACTATTGTGAACAGAAAAGTATAGTCAAATATGCACACATCAAATGTTTGGTTTAACTAAGCTAATGAACCCATTTTTAATCCTGAGATAACATTAAACTACACACATATCATAACCCAACTACACTAACCCTCCAAACTATTATTGTCCTAACATCCTTGGTTGCAAAACGTTTACACACTTTCAGTCTGCCTTCCTTTCTCCCTCTTTTCCTGGTTTTATACTCTGACACACAGACGTGTGGGGCTGGTGGTTGTGTTAATTATCTCTAAGAACATGGAACACTAGTTTAAATAGTTTCATACAATAATAGGCAAATTTACCATACAGGTGTCCTTTGTACCGTATTTTCCGGACTATAAGCCGCTACTTTTTTCCCACCATTTGAACTCCGCGGCTTAAACAATGAAGCGGCTAATTTATGGATATTTCTTGGGTTTTTCCTGGTTTCACAAACTTCAAGCAAAAAAACTGAGCCCTATAACATTAGACCAATGAAATTGCCGAACGGGTTAAGGTGAACCAATGAAACTCTTTATATTAAATCAGATGCGCTCCCACTAAATCGGGCCGCACCACATTATAAATATGGATGAGGTTCCTCTGATGTTTGGCCCGCCTCACTCGGACTGTCTACAGGAAATGCGAATTATTCGTCACGCTGAAAACAACCGGGCATGAAAAAATGCACTTCACCTGTGTTCTCAGCTGCACGGCATCGGGAGAAAAGCTTCACCGATGGTGATTTTTAAATGCACGACGATGCCAAAAGAAAAACTCCCGAGAGAAATTGTTGTGAAAGGAAGGACGAAGCCAGTAAACAATGACTTTCTTGGAAGGTTACTGTTTAGATACAAGCTGTGTAACAGACACTGTCTTTCATTAAAGCCTGTGTAAAGTTCATAAGTGCGGCTTATAGACAGGTGCGGCTTATTTATGTTCAAAATAAAAATCTTTGTCAAATTCAGTGGGTGTGTCTTATATTTGGGTGTACTTAATAGTCCGGAAATTACTGTAGGTATAAAGTATTTGACTTTACTATGCTCTAGTCACCAGGTTGAGGTAATCCATGTTATCCCAGCTTGAGGGTTTAGGGCCTTGGTCAAGGACCCAGCAGAGGTAGCTTAGTATTGATGGGATTTGAACTCATGACCTTCCAATATACTTTAAGGTCCAATTCCTTAACCACAGAGCTACCACCTCTCATTAACCAGAAACCATTAACCAGAAACTGCTAGTGCAATTAGCCAATTATCTCTTAACAGAAGTTACATGGACATGATAGTAGTGACTAAATCTGTTGCCGTGTTCTTGTTGATTTTTGTATTTTGTTATATGCCTAAATTCTGTACAGCACTTTGGCCAACAGCTGTTGTTTTTAAATGTGCTCTATAAGTAAATATGACTGACTGACTGACTAAAGTATACGGATATAAGGTTATCAAGTACAAAAGTATTATTGTATTTTGTAAGAACTGCATTCACTTAAATTGACTTTGCTGGTCTACCTTGAAAGTGTACAATTACATAGAAGGGCTCATTATAACAGTTTCCAATTGGTTTTAGCCCATTTTTGACCACATGCAAATTGTACTAATTCACTCACAATTTTTTTTATTCAATAAAGTAATAGGGGGTAGTAGAACATTGACAAAAAAAGGACAATGGAAAAATTTGTGGGCTGTATTTTAAGCAGCTAACCTGACTAACAATAGCAAAACAAAATTAGCTGACTACATTAGGCTAAGCTAAACAAGATTACAAGGGATGACACCTGCAAACAACTACATAGTGAAGTGTAGATGCATTCCCAAACTAAGGCAACCTAATAATTCTAGCTAATTAGGGCTTACACAAGAGCTTCAGGGTGCTTACAACTAATAGACTTCATTCTTTCTGGTCAGGTTTTTGTCTCCTAATTGGTAGGTTGCTGCCATTATAAATTTTTCTTTTGTTTATTAATTTAATTATAACATAGAGTTCCATCTATGGCTGAACAGAAAGACAGAAGAGTAACAGAAAAAAAAGCAAACACTGACATATAGACTAAATACTGTTTGTACATTACAGACTATATACAGTATGTGCATATACATTGATTTGCAGTAGGTTTGCTAGTAAAGATTCCAGCTGGTTGTTTAGAGAAAATAGACAATTAGCCACAGTGGTTGGTAAGCACCAAGCTCATTTCAAGCCCTGACACACTTGTGCAGTCATCAGTATCCTGGATAATGTTTCAGCTGCTGTATTTAATTATCCATGTTAATTCCTGAACAGAGGGATGACCAGGCAGCCACAGACAGTTGTGGGTTGTGTGTTAGAAAGAGGAAAAAAGTTAAAGATTAATTATTATTAGTAGTAACTATATTTAGGAGGTGTATTTACACAGGGGTTTTGATGATATGATAAATAGTATGTCATTA
The DNA here is from genome assembly GCF_014805685.1 of Silurus meridionalis. NCBI lineage: Eukaryota > Metazoa > Chordata > Actinopteri > Siluriformes > Siluridae > Silurus > Silurus meridionalis. The sequence goes on from NC_060903.1 coordinate 8,199,200, forward strand.
GTGACATTTACATTTGTTTCTGTACATTAGATCTATAATTGCATACATTATTTGGATAGTTTTGATTAAGGATAATAATAATTAAGATAAAGATTATCATGAAAGATGAAAGGGCATATATAGTTTCTTCCCTGTTAATCAGACTGGTTAGCCATTTTACATTGTAGTGTCTAGGTGAAAGCTTTAATAAAAATAAAAAAATGCACTGGGAAAATGCACATGCAAAGACATGCTATAAATCTTTTTAGTCTAATTTTTCATTTTGGAACGAAACAAAAAAGAGGAAATAGGATCTAGAAACATTTTGAGTCGCAGTTGCCTGGTCAAGTGTGCACAAGTGGAGACCAATTAGAAACTTCAGAGATGAAGCCGAGTTTAAAGAACCGTCAGAGCCAGAATTTTATGCACCATGCTGACAGCCCTAGTATTTCTATTTCTGGTTATTTTCCAGTGTTTCCTGTGGCATCGTGGTAAGTTCAATAAAAAGAAAACATCAGAACAACGAGTACAAAGAATATCGACGAATATGGACATTTTGGATCACCAAAGCAGCTATAGACACAGAAATCACCACTGTGTGACCCCCCCTACTGTGTAATCTGTTTTACTCAGTGCAGTATACGGTATATTTGCTTGTTCAAACTGATCCTCTCTCTATTGCTAATGCTTTGTTGTATTGCTTTAAACCACTGCTTACCCATATACACACACCCACTCGTCTCTTTTATCCTCCCATGGTCCCTAGCACTTTTATGCCAAGCATTAACTCAAGGTTGTTTTCTTTCATGTTATCATTCACCTACTGTCAGCCTTCTCACTGTATGACAGAGCTTGTAGTGGTGTAGCTGGGGAACATTCTAATTACAGAATGATTTAAAAAAAAGACTTTGAAGGGCCAAAAGAAGATCAAATGAGTTACAACAGTATCAAACAGTATCAAATCAGGTACAGACTGGTCTCGCTAGTATAACAATCCCCCCCCTCCTTAAAAAAGCGAATTTCCAGTGCATTTTTGTTCTAAGAACCAAGCACCAGATCAGACAAGTTGATGGCAGTGCATAGTTTATTAAAGAGAAGACAAATCCTAACGATAATGAAAAACAGTAACAGCCTAAGCATGAATCATGAAAAAGTAAAAAAGCAGAAAACACAGCAAAAAGTTTTTATGTAATCCATGTTTTTTCATATACAAGTAAAACCTTCATATAAACAAGAGAGACATGTCCTCCATCATGTGAAGGTGACTGGTAAAAAAACAAATAATAGAAATAAGACAATGAATGATGAATTTAGCATGTGAATAAAAAGAGTATAGTATATGGCCTGTATTAATGGGTGTGTAAATTTGTTGTTGGTGTTTTTCACTGTGGATCTGTAGCTATACAACTTTTACCACATCAATAAAGTAAGTAGGAGGTAGGTGTAGACAACAGACAATGGTTGAATCGGTCCACTGACAAAAGTTAATTAAATATTGGGAGTGGTGCTCTGTTGTGTGAAGTGAAACATCAAGCCCTGCCCTGTTTCTAACTGTGTTTTTATACATCCTTTTTGAAGAATTCCTTATTGCCAGGAAAGTGTTTATAAGTGTTTGTTAGTTTAGTTGAAGTCCCAGAATGACTTTTAAATCTACACTATTTAGCCCAAAGTACTATTTGTGGACACCTGACCATGACACATGTGTGGGCTTTCGCAAATTTGGAAACATACAATTGTTGGTATTTTAATTGTAGGTACAATAAGAGTTCCCTGTACTGGAATCAAGTGTACCCAAATCTGTTTCATCTGGGTTTTTTTTGACAGTATTCCTGTGCAGAAAGAGAGCTCCATAAAGCTTTGCCAAGTTAAAAAAAAAAATATATAAAAATAAACAATACCAAATTCCAAAGCATACCAGCATTAGAGTAAAGAGGGATAATGTGCTGTCAGTTGTCTATCAGCCACAATTTGGGCCACCTGTAAACAAGACATTTGAATGACTTTGAATGACTCGACTTGCGTATAGCGGATCACACTAGTCAAGCAAAGATGTTATGACAGAATGGATGACCTTCTCAAAAACATTTAAAGAAAGAAAAAGCAGGTGAAAGAAACATGATTTATTTGCTTGTCAAGTTAGGTATTGTCAAATAAGACACTTACATTTACAAGCAGTTTACTGTCAGAAGCCAGGAGCACAATTTTAAAGTTGGGAAAGGTACGATTATCAGTCGGTCCAAACATAATGATATTTGTTGTATTTTAAATTAGATTAAAAACAAAACAAAAAATAAAGACAGTTATGTAGGGAAAAATGCTTGCAAAATAATACACAAAGGTCCTTTACAACTGCTTTACTCTAAGGAGTCAGTGGGCCGAGGTTAAAGTTGGAAGTGGTGAGATTTTCAGTTGGGCCAAATGTATAATCTGTGATTTATTTGATTTATTTTAGAGATGCTCAAGCTATTTCCCAAAGTTGCCATGTGATAACTTTTGATATGGCCCTCTATGCCATAAATGAGAAGAACAAAATAAAGGATAAAAAAACGCCACTAATACAGATATTCATTGTTAATTAAACATTTTTTTTTGTTGTTATTCATTGGTTAATGTAATGAATGTACACAAGTATATATGTCTTTTGAAAAAATATATATATACAATAAAAAAACATACCAGCTGATATTACAAATATATGGCTGCATTGTTTGTGTAGCTGTATTAAGCATTAAGCTCTATTGTACTATAAATGAATGTTTTCATTGTACTCCAAGTTTTACTACAGAGTCACTTTTTATATAGATGTGGCTGTTGAAATAATATAAAACCTTATATAAAGTTTTTTGGCCCCTCATAATAGAATGTTTGGGCAACTATGAATTGGATAAAAAAAAAAAGACAATTATGTAGAGAAACACTTGATTTATACAGTGTAGTTACAAATGGGTGACAACGGAAAAAAAACAATATGTTTTGGTGAGACACTGGGCTACCACAAACTGCCAGAACAGATTCAGTGTGCTTTGGCAATAGTTTTACAAGCATCTGAAACTGTATTAGAGGGATGAACAGTGTATTAGAGGGATGAATGCTTCTTACAATTTCTGCTTTGATTAAGGTGGTGGAGATCACTGTCTCACAGCACAGCCCAAAGTCTCCTGAAGATGCCTATGAGGACCAGCACATATGATTTACAATATTTGTATTCTCACCGTTCAGTAGGTAGGGGCTGACCCATCTTGAAAAAAAAAAACACTGTCACACACTTTATCCAGATACATTAGTGGACGGTAACTAGGTAAATGTAATTCGATACTGTACATTATTAGCTTTTTCTGTGTATCTGTACTTTACTGAAGTATTTCCATTTGGGCAATCTTTTACTTAAACTTCACTGCATTTTAAAGTCAAATATCTGACTTTTTACTTAACTACATTTTGAGAAAACACTCATTTCTTGTTATTTGTGAGTGGATAAAAACTGAACAGGTCAGGCACGCAGCAAGCCACCAAACAGGGTAAAGTGTGCGTTCTGTCTTAAACTTGTTTTGATGGCCGCTTGGTGTTATCTAAACGAATTTACAGTTCAGTGTCAGTTCAACAGCAAGCAATAATTTTGAGAGTAATAAATGATGGAAGAAACTCCTGACTCTAACTTGACGTAACACATCTGTGACCTTATTTGCAAGGTTTATTTAAGTAGTTGACAATAATGTTTTGGGCTCATGATCATTTAAATAAATAAATCTAATAAATATCAATCAGTGTTTGACTCATTCATATCATTCTATTAATAAAACAATGTGCTAAGAGTTACATTACAGTTTTTCCACATAAACAGAATTGATGTTTTGTGAGAAAAAATTATAATCGGAACATTATAGCCATAATAAAGCATAGTACTTTGGATACTTAAGTACATTTGAAGGCAATTACTTTTGTTCAAGTCAAAGTTTAAAGGAAGCACTTCTACTTTTACTTGAGTAATATTTTACATGGTGTATCTCTACTTTACCTCTAGTCCTTAGTGTGTGTACTTTGTCCACCACTGTGCAGATAGAAATGTTTCATCATTGGCTAATATGGTCTCTCAGTGTAACATTGTAAATTGCAGTTATACTTCCCAGAGGGGACAACAGGAGTTAGACCATGCTAGCAAATTGCTCTCTGTGCCCTCCCACCACATAACAGTGCCAGGATATTGGAATGAACAGCATTGTTCACCTTCTAATCTGATGTAGGTAATGTGCATATCATAAGGAGACATCAACTGAGGCATTTTGTGTTGTAGAAAGATTTATAATTGCCTTTTTAGCTCCTGAAGAAAAGTATAATTGTCTCAGGAGTTTCACTTTATGTGTGAAGTGGGGGGAAAAGCTTTACTTCACACAGGGCTAAAAAGGGCTGACTCCAACTGACCTGAATGGGCAAAGAATTTCTACCCTGAGGTTCCTTGTTAATAATGGTGTCCAATTATGTTGCAGTGGCTCTTTTTTCTTTCCTGGCCACTGCTCGCTGTGGGTCTTTAATGAGCTAATTGGAGCCATTCAGAAGTACTATTGATTTTCTGAGTGTTGATCAGCCTCCAGGATCTTGACTGCAGAATAGTGGTATCTGGTGTTCATTATGAGGCCCACTGGCTTCCACTAACCCCAGCCAGAAGTAAAAAGAAAATGGCTCATTATAGAAAAGAATTAAAGAAGATATCCATACTATATTTAGAGAAGGTTACTGTGATTGAAACACAGAAAGGAAAAATGATTTGCTTCAAGTACTTCCTGGAGAATTTCTATAATGGGATTCTATGACAGAAGCCCTCAATGAACTGGAATAAAATATAACCTTTTCTCATACAGTATAACAAAAATTTCTCTGACTAACATTATCTACATTATGTTCACTTCTTTACTTTCTAGGTCTTTATAGTCTCCATTGAGAAATGCATTAAACACAGACACACACACACACACACACACACATGGACATGGAGGCTGAGTGCTATATGATGTATTTTTCATCCTAACACTGTTTTTAGATCACAATACTCTAATAGCATGATACACCACTAGATGATTTGTGGTTAAATTTAACTCTCCCACTGTAGACTGGGTTTGATTTCTGGCCAGGGAACAATCCCCAGCCACTAGAACTTTACAAGACAGTGTAAAACAGTGGTCCTAAGGGTTGCACCAAGAAGGGCATCTCATGTACATCTTGTTCCACATCAAATATATGCAGATAATGATCTAAGGTGGTAACTCTGAAGAACTGGGCAAGCTGACAGAAAAAGATCATGACAATAGCATGATCTTTTAAAATCCTATATATTTTTCTTATGTGTAATGAACTGGAATTATGTGTGTGTGTGTGTGTGTGTGTGTGTGTGTGTGTGTGTGTGTGTGTGTGTGTGTGTGTGTCATTTGCGGTATTGAAATCATCAGCGCTTTTCTGTTTTCCGAAAACCAGATCAGTAGCAGCTGATGACAATCCCAGTCTCCCCAGTATGACTCACAATATCCAGTAAATGATACACACTCACACACAGAGATGCACAATTACAGTTCCTCACACATAGGCAAAATGCATAGGACTAATACGATAAAATTCCAAGAAAAAAAATGCTATCATTATCACAAGCTGAAAAACCTTCTGTTGTATAAGTAGATGAGGCATTTATGAGTTGAACATGGTGCAGTCAGAACAACCTTGAGCTAAACACACTCAAAACTGTGGAGATGATAGTGGACTTTAGGAAACATCCCTCAACACTACTCCCCCTCACAATATCCAACATCCCTGTGTCACCTGTGGAGAACTTCAAGTTTCTGGGCACTACCATTTCCCAAGACCTGAAATGGGAATCAAACATAAACTCGATTCTGAAAAAGGCCCAGCAGAGGATGTACTTTCTAAGGCAATTAAGGAAGTACAGTCTGCCACAGGAGCTGTTGATACAGTTCTACACTGCAGTCATTGAATCTGTCCTGTGCTCATCAATCACCATCTGGTTTGGAGCAGCAACAAAACAGGACAGAAACAGACTGCAGAAAACTGTTAAAACAGCAGAAAAAATCATTGGTGCCCCCCTGCCCACTCTCCAGGACTTGTACCATACAAGAACCAGAAACCGGGCAGGAAAAATCATTATTGACCCTTCACACCCTGGACACAACATCTTTCAGCTCCTCCCTTCTGGCAGGCGCTACAGAACTTTGCTCACCAAAACTGCCAGATACAGGAACAGTTTCTTTCCCCAAGCAATCACCCTCACTAACAACTGACCATAATTATATTCCCTGCTCACACCTATGAGTACTACACAGAACTGTCAGTCATCACATTATCTGTATATGTTGCACACACTATTGCTTCTATATACTATTGCTTCTATATACTGTACAAAGTTTTATAGTAAACTCTCTCATCATACCTGGCACACAATACTGTCATTTGCACTACCATGCACTCCCACACTTTATGTACATTACTGGTCTGTATCCCTATTTATTACCCACACTGTCTATACTGTCTCATATTATCTATATTGTCTGTATTGTCTTGTATAGTCTGTTTTTGTCTTGTCGTGTCTGTTTTGTCTTGTATAGGTTTTTATTTATGTCTGTACTTTTGAGAGTAACAAACAGCTGGAACCAAATTCCTTGTGTGTGTCAACACACTTGGTCAATAAACCTGATTCTGATTCTGATTCTGATGTTTGTCCAGCACATCCCACAGATGCTTGATCGGATTAAGATGCTTGATCGGAAATTTGTAAATGTAAAGTCCTCCCCTTAATGTTCCTCAGGCCACACCTGAACAGTTTATGCAGTTTACAAGAGGCAACTACCATTAAGGGAATACCACTAGCATAATGGCTTGTCTTAGGATTGCAAAAGTGTTCAAGTTGGTGGTACCTGACAAAGTAACATCCACATGAATTAAATGTCCCAGTGAAAACAATGCCTTGTGCATCACTGCCTCTACAGGCTTGCTTTCTTCCCATAGGGCATCCTGGTGCCATGGTTTGCATCTTTTCCAAGTTAGCAATGCACAGGCCCCAGCCATCCTGTTGATGTAAAAAATAATGTGATTCATTAGACCAGGCTACCTTCTTCTATTGATCTTTTGCCAGTGGACATGGGCATTCTGACTGGTCTGAATCTATGCATCCTGATTGGCAGCAAGCTGTGATTGACTGTTCTGAGATGTTTCTATCATAGCCAGTGTTTTGTCAGTTGCTGCCTAATGTGTCCTGTCCCATGACAAGTGCCTTTGAAATGAGATAATCAATGTTCTTTAACTCACCTGCCATTGATTTTTATTTTGGATGATTGTTGTATATATATTGTGCTAACCTGACCCCAGGTCAATATATACTGTAAAACCATCCTGGTACCAATACATTTAAAGCAAAAAAAACAAAAAACAAAAACAAACTTAACGTAGCTTCTAAGTGAAAACAAGCGTGACTACACGTACAATTTAAAATATATAAATAATTTTTTTTTTTTATTTCTAGGCATGTCTAGCAAATAAATCAAGTTCAAAAGCTGTGTAAAACGTTCTTTTTCAGTCCTATAGAGTCTTAGAATCTTACTGAAACCATAAATAGCTCTAAAACTAAGTCCGAGTTTGTCCCAAAATTTCAGCTTATCACCTCTATGATTATTTTATTCATTAAAAAAGATTAGTGCAATTCCACTGCAATGTCTCTGTCTTAACTGGTTTAAAATTGACTTTTTATCAGTGATGATGATCTACAGCAGGATTCTGGGAAATATCCTATGGCCAGTTCACTGAGCTGGACTTTGTTGTGTTATTGTCTCTAAAAAGATCTGACAAGTGTTTTAAAATCTGAATATTGATTTTTGTCATAGTCCCTTTAAAATAGTTTTTTTATCCCAGACTTTTTAAAACAAGATGTTTTTCCTCTACATAAGGTCTCTATACTAATACAAGTGAGGAGCATAGACCAATTAACTAATCCCACTGCTCAAAGGGAAGGGACGGCTAGCTGTTGGCAGGCAGAAATGTTGGCATGCTATTTGGAAGGGTCCAAGAAGTAGTGTAGCCAATTTAGCTTTTCTATTTATGCCCAATTGAGACTTCTTTTTTTTTTTCCCAGAAAGTTGAATCACAGTCTGAGGAACAAAAAAAATCAAAGTGATGCCTCCAGTTTTCTTCCAGGAATGTGTGCAAACAGTGGGAAAGTACCTACACTGACAGGGAGCAGATGTGACATGGTTTCATGACTGCAGATTTTAAGGAATTTTATATATAACTAAGCTAATAGTTTGATAGTTTCACACAGCAAAAATTAATGCTGTCAAATGGGAAAAATCATACATATGTAAGAAATATACAGAGAATGGTACAAGTAAAAATTCCAGACTGTGGATCCATCTGTTTTGTGTCACTGGCAATCATGCCGTGTGATTACAAAGAGTGAAATACCCCTGAAGTTTGTATTCCATCAAGTAACACAATGTAAGTAAAATGTAAAATCCACCTTAGCTTAACTTAAAGGCAGCTAGCTACTGCAGGGTGAATCCTAAATTACATCCCAGTAGCCATTTAGTTATTAAATAAGGTGTAGAAGCCATTAAGTTTTGTCCCTATGAAGCAAGATAAAGCATGAAGCAATTTGGTAAGCAGCCTACTCTTTCTGAAGATGATCTTTATTACCATAGAAACAGCCTGTAAGTAGGATTGGTGCCATCAAGACTTTGTCCTATTTGTAATGGGGAAGCATTTTCTGGAGAAATCAAAAGAAAATCAATTTTAATGGTATTGGAAAAAAATATCTAACATTTTCGATCCATCCATTTGCTTAGTACACATGCATGCTGGGTAGCCAGGAGCCTATTCCAGGAAACTCGGGCCATAAAGTGGTGAGGATCTTGTCACAAACTATAGACAGTGTTTAAAATGGCAACCACACGATGCATGTTTTCAAGCTGGATGAGGAAACTGGTGTAGGAAATCATACAAACTCTGAAGGCATAGGGCAAAGGTAGGATGTAAACCCCCAAAAACTCTTTGAAGCATCAGCGAATGTTGATTCAACAAATGCTGATTCGTTTTGTCTTCATGGATTTCTCTATGTTCATGTAGATATTAGGACTGGTATATTACGACTGGAATATAATTACTGCCCTAAAACTTCCTGAAGATGCATCAACTGATATACAGATTTTACCTCACAGTCTTTGGTATGATACGTTTCACTCCATTCCATTTTGGACCACCCACAGCACATTTTGAGCATGGGAGAATTCACAGATTTAAGTTATTTACAAGTGCGTTATCAAGAAGATGAATCAAACTGGAAGAAGAGCAGCCACTTCAGTGTCAGATTCTTGTACTGAGCGAGAGAGAGAGAGAGAGAGAGAGAGAGAGAGAGAGAGAGAGAGAGAGAGAGAGAGAGAGAGAGAGAATTACATAAACTTAAACTGTGAGTACAAGCAGAGGTCCATGGCCAGCTTTGACTGCACTATCTATAAGGGAGTGGCAGAAAATAGGTGTGATGGAACCTTCTAGTTTTATCTCACTCTTAATGCTTACATTACAAACTGTATTAAAATGTTTACATTTTGGATTATGTTTATTTCAGGAAACCCAGACTTAGTATGATTGAAATGTCCTAATGACTCAGCTCTTGATCTTCACCAATTAATCAATTATTACCAATTAGGCTAGGTCTTGCTATCTTAGAAGACCTCTGCTTGCCTAAGATAACTAGTAATGTCTGGCATACTAGCACCCTTTACACGTAGCTGACTACAGCTATTGGTGCCTATACAAGGTGAAGCAATATGTTGTCTCATAGCCTTTCAACAGGCTTCTCAGCAGTTGCATCACTAAGGACAGCTGCTTGGCAAGGAATTAGGAGAGGGAAGGGGCCTAAGTGGGTAGGTTTTTTTTGTTTATCCTGGCTTCGCATAACAGATATATGTCACACATTTGCCTCACTTTAAACACTTTAATGCTGAAGTTTAGGGTTCATTGTCACTGTCAAATGAACTTCATCTACCAAATGTATAGAATTACTATCATTTTAGCTAGCCGTCTTGTGTCTGTATGGACGCATATAATGCTACAAGCTTCCTTTTCAGAAATCCTCACAAGTAAAACTATTACTAATGACAGAAAAAGAATAGCAGAAGAGTAACAGAAGAACATTTGAATAGTATGTGTAAGCAGTTACATGCTGTAGTTTGTACATGATTGCTAGAAGTGTTTAAAAAGTAGTGTGGATTTTAATTCTGGATAAAGCGGACGTTATTGTTTTCTGTAAAACAAAGTGTAGTATAGTATAGTAATGACTAAAGAAAAAAAAACATTTGGTGTGAATTGACCTAGGGCTTCCTCAACATCACAAGAATTTCTACATTCCTGTAGATATAATTTTTTTTTAACAAATTTCCATCTGTGAACTTAACTGACATTCTACCTCAGAAAGTCATGATTTGACTTGTCTAATTCTGTACCCAGTGTTGAAGCAATTTATTAATTTTGATCTGCTTCAGATGTAAACCATCCGTGTTAGAATTTAATATGTTTTGCTTGCTTGATGTGGGTTTGATTTAGGCTGTAAATCTAAATTCTTTAATGTGGTAATGTCTTATATTCTGTGCTTGATGTAGTGTATGGCCATCATTTGGCAACATAAATAATCACTGTGTGTGCTGCTTGAGCCGAGCTAATGCCCATGACTAGAATTGTTTTCAACCTAAAGACAAACATAGATCCACAGTCACAAATTAATTAAAAATATTAAGTCGTGTGTTCATTTATTTTCGAAAGCGCATTGCATTCACAAAGAGAAAAAAAAATCACAGAAAGGATCTCATAATTATGACTTACTATCTCATAATTATGACTTACTATCTCATAATTATGACTTAATATCTGATAATTATGAGATCCTGATCTCATAATTATGACTTAGTATCTCATAATTACGACTTATCTCATAATTATGACGTACTATCTCATAATTATGTCTTAATATCTGATAATTATGAGATCCTGATCTCATAATTATGACTTAGCATCTCATAATGACGACTTATTATCTCATAATTATGAGATCCTGATCTCATAATTATAACTTAGTATTTTATAATTATGAGATAAGTTGGGCAGTCTGTGGAAAGGGAGCATTTTAACACCAGATCTGACGTTACTGCATTCCTCGTTTCACAACCATACAGATGTAGCAGCTATAATATGGTTTAGCTTGATGACTGTATACTAGTTTAATTAGCTACTGGACATTTCCTCGCTGACCTGCCCCTCCTGTTAATTAATTTAGTTACGGTAAGTCTTGCTTCAGTTAAAAGATACAGGGCATTAACTATTATTATTATTATTATTATTATTATTATTATATTTTAACATTGACTACTAATTTGTGTTACACATTCTGACTGTCCACTTGATAAAACAAACTTTTATCAAGTGGACAGTGGACAGTCAGTCCCAGTACTAACATATATTAGTAGTCAGTGTTAAAATGTAATAATAATAATAATAATAATAATAATAATAATAATAATAATAATAAATCTATAATAATAATAATAATATCAGGATCTCATTATTATAAGATATTAAGTCATAATTATGAGATAATAAGTCATAATTATGAGATACTAAATCATAATTATGAGATCCTTTATGTGATTTTTTTTCTCTTTGTGAATGCAATGCGCTTCCATACTTATTGTCTCCTGGTTAAAACTGTATTTAAAAAAATAAACAATGTATCTTGTAAAGACTTGTCTATCCACTGCAGATCATATTTTAAAGCCTGCAAAGATAAGATAACTGTGTTTCTCCATGTTTCTACCATGTTTCTCTATATTTCATGCTTGTCTAGTTCAAGTTTGGGTTTATTTTACTGATGTTTTTATTGATGTTTGTTTTACACTTGCACCTGTTACAACCACTATGTAAAATATGAATGAATTTATACTGAGGTCAAAATGCATGTAATGCTGCCTCTTATTTAACTGAAATTTCATTTATTCCTCATCTGTCATTTTCATAAAAGAAGAAGCTTACATTCTTGAACAATAAAATGAATCAGACTTCACTTGCATCTAATCTTTGCCCTATTTTTGAGTGGTTTCTTCGAGACAGGTGGTGTGTAGCATCAAAGTTGATCAAAGGTTAATCTGAAGGAAAGGACGATAAAGGATATAGCTGGGATTACAGAAACAGTGCACAAATACATTTATGAGGATAATAGTGCTGAGTTTTTTTTAAATTTACATTTTTTTGTCAAATATGACACAGCTTACTTCCATTGTACATCTGGCTTGTGTATTTTAATGCATTTCTTTTAAATGAGGCAATATACGCATTGCGGTATTCCTAGTTGTTAATGTTATGTATAGGAACTTGGCAATAAGGAACTTGTTTTAGTATCCAAATATCCTCCTAATAATAGTTGGTCTATCCTCCTCCTTTCTGTGTCCTTTGAATATATGTCACACAGTACCTACCATCCTTGGAGGCTGACCTGAGGGCCACAATGGTTGGCTGCAGGACACCATCAAACACTGGTTGCCTGTCATTTTTGCAGTGTATTCAGCTATGTGATCACTAGTTGGACCTTGTTGAATTGACATGAGAGTCTGAAAGGCTACAGAGTTCTCTTATTAGCTGTTCAGCCTAGCAAATTACAGTAGAGCAGAAAATAATTGGAAGTGAAGAGCCTAAGGCGACATACAAGGCAGCTCTTTTTTAGCTACTGCTCATCTGATTGTGATTTCTTACCCCCCCCTATGTATTGTAACCTAAAACCTACAATACATATTGATGCAGTAGTATATTAAAGTGTAGGCTTGCTATAAGAATTCATAAGAATTTACCACAACAATACACACTATATATGCAATACTAACACTACAATGCTATTGATGCAAAAATCACAGAAGAATTAATAAAATGTAAAAAAAAAGCATCTAGACAGTTCAATTAAACTTTAGAAAGGTTCAATGGGCCATCATTTCATGTCATGTCTGTAGTCCTAAGTCTGTTTGATTACTTCCCTGATATAATAATATATCAAATGATCCCTAACATGATTGTCCTTTTTGCAAAGCTAGTCTTGAGCCACCGATTTTCTCATGTGAAATTTTGTTTATGTGCAGATTGTTGATTTAAGGCAAGAATCCACTACAGCCACAGTCACATGTGAAGCACTGCACAGCTCCTAAAAGAACTTCAGATCGCCTACGCCCACTTTGTAGATGTCTTCTCCAAGTGCTGTTATATATGGATGATACTTCCCTGCTTGCCTCTTTACTCTTACAGACGTATTTGGCCTAAACAACCACATCTTTCTCCCGAAAAACAATTGCCTCTTTGTCTATTGTTTACTGGCAAACAATAGTAAGAGAAGAAATTAGACAGTTGGAGGAGAGCTGGTGATGTCTTATTGGAAAATGAGATCAGCTTAATGGTTTGCTAAATAAAAGCCAGTTATACCATACCAAACAGATCTTAGGAATGCAAAATGATCATTTATAACATACTTTCAACATTTTTTTTAACACATTGTTATAAATAGTGAATAACACAAATTCTTACCATCTCATTGCAAGCATGCAATCTTTTATGTTGATCCATACAGAAAATAAATAAAGAAAATAATTTCATTTTATGGCCTGCCTTATATAAGGGCTCATATGTATAGACAGAAAGAAAGAGAGATAGCACAATAAGAAGATGAAAGGATGGAGATATGCGTTTGGGTAGATACACAGAAAGAAAATATGAGTGGTGACTCCAGCAGCGCTGATGCATTGTAGGTAATGTGGCAGTGTGGAAAGGTGAAGAACTGCAGTTACCACACACATACACACACACACACACACACACACACACACACACACACACACACACAAAATGAATTATACGATGAGATAAGATCTTCTGCCACATTTGTCTGATTTATCTCTCACTGGTTACTGATTGCAAGTGTCAACAGTGATTTTATGTGTGTGTGTGTAAAACCGTGGAGATTGCTTGGTATAAGGTGCATTTGGCTGAAGTGATCTTTAAGCTTCATTACCTGCTGCTGCAATGTGTCGTTTGAAGTGCTGAAGAGGGTTTTATTGGATATAGTGGATAGTATTAGTGCTCTAATATATCCACTGGGCCATAGCATAGTAACACCATCTCCACAATCACTTTTCCTTCACTTTCTCTCAAGCAGTCAAACAACTCATTATGTGTCCAAAGTTAAAAGTGAAGGCATGTTTGCTTGTTTTGTGATTAAAAAAATTATAAAAAATGTATTTGACTATTCATGGACCTAAATCTGAAAATATAATGATCTTGGCTTTCAGTATGACAAACTGTCTTGAGCTGGGACTTAATACCTCTGGGACTCTTCACACACTGAAATAGGGTAAGCTGTGTAGATCAGGGGAATAGAAAGTTCTAGCAATATTCTGTCTCAGGTATTCAGGAGGGATCTCTCTGTTCGATGAAGAATAGCATGAAACAACAGTCCTTGTGGGTTTGTGAGCTGGTTTATTTAACTGTCATTTTGTGATTTCATTACTTCAAATCACTACAGGCAGGTCTTTCCCAGCATGCCTTGACAAATGATCCAGAACGGCTCGCTAAAATTATTCCTTCCATTGGTTTCCTGTATTTGTGTATGAATGGTTGCATTCAAAACCAAAAACATATAAGCTTTTATCTGTCTGAAGGCACTTATCACAGGCTGCTCTTCACCAGATTTGCTTTAAGGATCTCGCATGACCGTACTGGCATCCAGATGGTTAAATGCCATTAATCAAAAGAAGTCATTCTGTTTAAAGATGTCTGTTTAATGCTGCATGAATGTAAATCTAAAAATTAATGGTCTAAAACACAGAAACTGGTATTCACTCACTCTTTAGTGCATGATAGATCCCCCATGTCCCTGTCAGTCAGAGAAGCCCTGAATAGAATATCTTTCATCAGTGTTTCATCTCCATTTTGTGTCAGAGTCAAGCAGGGCCAATACGCATGAGTTCTAGAATCTCCTACAGATACAGAAGTCTTCAAACAGGCAGCATTCTCTCTACTAACATTTGATCTAAGCATATTTCCTGGTGAATAAAATGAGTATCATGACATGCTAGCAATTTCCCAGGTGAGGCAATGACACAGATTTTGAAGAAGGTAGAGCGAGCTATTGTAGTTGAAGGGACAGGTTGTCAAGCTTCATGTGAATGCTCATGTTGTTCAACTCCAGCACTTTCTGCACAAATAAAATGCATTATTATTTATTTGAAATAAATCTCTACATTTCGGTGTGCTGTTTTCACACTTCGAGAGCATGAGGCAGAGTTGTACTCACTGAGTGAGTGATTCTTTTATATGGTTTTACATGGTCTTTTTTCTTTTGTTCTGACAGAGAGTGAGCAAGTAGGATAGAGATACACTTATACATGCATAACCTTTTATTGCTGGCTCAGCTTCATTCTCACAAACTTACAAGCTTTATTTCAAAGCAATAATGGTTCATTTTATCATCCGATCAAGTCTTTGTCTGTAGTACTCTCTTTCACACACTTTCATGATTGGAAAACACTTCCTGTGGGATGATAGAGTGTCCTGGACTGAGTCATTAAAGCATAGAAGATTACGTGAGATGAAATAAATAAAAGAAAAATGAAGAGTGGCCACCGTGCAAAGCAATAAGACTGAATCTCAGAGAACAGTGCCTATATTCTGTACTTTATTAAATGGAAATAAAGGTCTGGTTGAGATATGCAAGCAATGGCTCCATGGCTGAAACAGACACCAACCCATAAACCCTTCTTCTGAAGTGCACATCGAATCAAGCATATTTCATTTCCAAACTGGCTTTCATCAATCAATCAATGAAGAAATAGCAAACAAGCAAATCCAGGTCAACACTTTTGTTTTTAGCTCTTGATGTTCAGGTAGTTACCTCACCCAATTATAGAACTCAGAAAATATGTGAATTCACATTCATTTATTTGATTTGTTAAAGAGCAATTCATTATCATTACACCAATCAGAATTCCTGAAGTACTGTAATGACTTTCCGCATAAAACAATTAACTCCATACCCTACCCCAATTCTTTAATTATACGTAGTTTCCTTCCTTTCTTCATTCCTTCCGTCATTCTTTCCTTCTTTCCATCCTTCCTTCCTTCTTTCCATCCTTCCTTCCTTCCTTCCTTACATACTTACTTTTTTCATCCTCTAACCTAAATCAATTTATGCAGTTCAGTTTCATGATTATGACATTTATTTTTATTTGATTTACTGTGACTGTGTGTGTGTGTGTGTGTGTGTGTGTGTGGCTGTGTTGTTTGATCTCAACGATTAATCAGCTTTGCGTTTCATTTAATCACACACAAGCTCTGTGTTTGAAATCCCACTTTATCCAATTAGATCTTGGATAATTTGTAAAATACACAGCTCAAACATGCTGTTATTTTGGGGTGAATATGTGAAATGTATCTCTCTCAAAATAAATTGCGAGAAGGTGGCAGCCATTTTGCAGGATATGTACCCTGTATGTCACAGTAATATATGTATGCTTGTTTGGGTGTTTGTTTGTGTACATGATTAGTTACATTGTTAACACATAAACAGCTAAACAATAAAATAGCGGTGCAAAAGGTATATTTGATATATTAACTAAATCACAGAATTTCTTTGATTTTTCTGTTCAGGTGCATAAATGTACAATCAAAATCTTTTTAAGTTTGTACTCTTCCACCCACTGTAGACAGTGAGAGACCATGACTGGCAACTTCTCTAAGACTGTCCAATTCTTAGATGGAAACCTTATTCTTTATATTTTAGTAAAAGGTTTACAGATTTGTTTCTACTAACCACTCAGTTTTCTTTATAGCTTTTTCTTTTCATTACATATGGATAGTAAACCTTAAAAACTTGTGCATGAATGTAGGTTTCTTATTTATTGGTATATTTTTGATAGCATCATTTTGATAAACAATGCAAAACAATAAGTTACCTTGATATAATGATATGCTTATGAAATTGCTGAAATCTGTAGCCTCACTTCAGTTTAACAACTTACTGATACATACAGTAACACACCTTGTAAATAAATATTGGGGCATAAGTGTAAAATTATACTTTTTTTAATATAACCTTCTGCATTTTAGTCTGGTTACTGGATGAATGGTTCTAATGCTGTTGATATCGCAAAGCTATTTTGCAAAAACCGAAGGTCTCCGCTCATTAGAATTCTTTAAAATTAAAGAAAAGTGGTTGTTAAATCATCCCCATTACCCTGTGTATTATTGTGAAATACTACAGTACATTGTAAACTGATCAATTGTTGTTGTTCGTTTGTTTTTTCTGTTAGGCCATAGAAAAACTTTACAAGATGAAAATGAACTCCATGCTTCTGCCTGACTACACAGACCTTGCCCTTGGCAGCGTGATTCTGTTGCTTTCTCTTGCCGAAGTATTTAGACCTGCAGCAGCAGCAGCACCAAAAAAAAAAAAAAAAAAGCAGAAATTTGTTCAATTACTTATGAAGTGTTCTGTGAAGGACCTTTCAAAAATATTTTCTTCACTTATTCCACTATCCATCCCTCTCTCAAATCTGTCCTATTTTTCTTTCCACCTTTCTCTTAAATATTGACCTATTTTGTCAGCCATCTGTTATCCATCCCTACATCCATCCATCTGTCCATCCATCCATCCATCCATCCATCCATCCATCCACGTGTCCACTTACATCTCTATATAATCATTATTATATTTTCATGCTAGCACTTGTGATTAGTAGATGTGCATGCAGTTCAGCTTGGAATTATATTATTATTAATAATATTTTTTATATAAAACGGTTTGTGTGTACACATGCAGAACATGCATAGCGGGTGTGTCAGAGGGCTCATTGATCTGCTGTGTTTAAGGATGCTAGAGCACCAGAGAGCAGCTCACCCCACAGGGCAGAGGTGACAAAGAATCAATACTGTGAGAAGTCAGCCTCCGTGTCTGGAATCAAACACACATATTTTCACACACATGCACACATACACACGCGCACACACAAACACACTAAATCACACAGTTTAAACAGCTCAATGTTATCAGTATTATCACACTGGTGCACAAGGTTTTGCTCCACCTCGCAGCTGAATATGCACAGTACCTCAGTCAGTGTTCATGTTAAGCAACTTTTGGACCAGAACCAGCAGGTTTCCCCCCTACTATCACCCTTATAATACTTACTTGTTAGAGCATTGATGTTACATTGATGGATATTTTTTGTCTATAACCATCACACCGCTCTGCTCCATTCTGTACATTCTGTATTATCTCTACATAATTGCAAGTACTTGTAGATTTAGAGTGTATACCCTAGCTTTCCTGTATATATCTGTATATGGTAAAGTGGTAGCTTGGTGTATAAGATGTGGAACTTCTGATCGAAAGGTTATGGGTTCAAATCCCAGCACAACCAAGTTACCGCTTTTGAGCAAGGCCCTTAAACCTCTGTTGCTCTTCTGTATAACTGAGGTATCCGTAAGTTGCTCTGAATAAGGGTGTCTGCTAAATGCTGTAAATGTATAGACACAGAGTAGGTTTTATGAATAATTCGGCTGTATGCATACCATCTGTCTATCTACAAATAGATAGATAAATGGGAAAGGATGTGGTAGTTCAGTGGTTAAGGTTTTTGGTTACTGATCAGAAGGTCAGGGGTTCAAGCACCAGTATTGCAAAACTGACAGTCTTGGGCCCTTTAGCACGTCCTCTATGTTCCAGGAGAAAGAAAAAAAAAGACACTGTGCTGTTGTGTACAAGTGATAAGTACTAGTAAGTAAACTGCTTTATTTTAATTTTGATATAAATTAAGATTTAGATCCTCAGTGAGTATGCCAGGGGTAAATGAAGCTAAGAAAGTCTTAGTGACGACATGAGAAAGAAAGCATGAGCAGAGCCAGAATCAAAAGGGAATCCATCATCCTCTGGTTAATAGTGCGAGAGTGAGTCATTACATGGTGTACTATAACAAAAAGCCGTGCACAGTACATTGAAAGGATTTTCAGTGTAAGCATCAGGGGCATTTTTAATTTGAGGTTTATCTTTACATCCATAGCATCTACATGAAATTGGGCAACGTAATTATGAATCAGACTTGCATTTCACCCAGTGTCCCTTGGATATGCTTCAGATCCACTCCAAACCTTGGCCTGTATACAGAAGTTACTGACGCTCAATCAGAATCAGAAAGAGCTTAATTGCCAAGTATGTTTGTACTTGCTAGAAAAAAAAGGTAAATAAAATAAAAATACAAAATAAAAAAAACAAAAAAGAATAACAGTGTTATTGCATATTTGTATAATGAAAAAAACATAAGGATTAATATTGCAACAGAAAGTACAAAAGTAAATAAGTCTTTCGGCTTCTCCCATTAGGCGTCGCCTCAGCGGATCATCCGTCTCCATACCCCCCTGTTTCGACCGAGCCGACATAAATTTCTCTTTCGTGATCCGCATATTTGATTTGGCGCATGTTTTACGCTGGGTGCCCTTCCTAACGCAACCCTCCCCATTTAGGGGTGCACTGGCTTGTGCAACCCTAATGGCTGGGTTAGTACAAAAGTAAATAAGTAAGAATTGCATATTTCTATTTTATTGCACAATGGGAACAACATTTAAGTGTTCCTGAGGTAGATTGCCTGGCGGAAGAAACTTATTATGTGCCTGGCTGTCCTGGTGCTTGGTGCTCTGTAGTGTCGGCCAGGCAACAGAAGTTCAAAGGCATATGGCTTGGATGTGAGGGATGCAGAGTGATTTTCTGAGCCCTTTTTCTTTTTGGATGTAGACAAGTCTTATAGAATGGGCAATGGAGGACCAATAATCCTTTCAGCCATTCAAACCATCGTCTCCTGATATCTGATTGTGTGGCTAAGCCAAACCAGACAATTATGGAAGAGCAAAGGACAGACTCGATGGGTGAGTAGAACTATGTGATTGGATCCTGTGGCAGGTTGAACTTTCTCAGCTGGCAAAGGAAGTTCAATCTTTGTTGGTCCTGAGAGATAGTGGTGCCCAGGAACCTGAATGACTCAATGCTGTTCATGATGGTGAGTGGTGGGAGTGCAGGGGGGTTTCTCCTTAAATTCACAATCATCTCCACCGTTTTGAGTGTGTTAAGCTCCAGGTGGTTATAACTATCTGTCCAAAAGCTGGTGATCCACTGATAGGTAGAGGAACAGAGAGCTAGGTAAGTTTGGTCTGGAGGAGTGCTGGGATGATGGTAGTAAAGGCCGAACTGAAGTCCACAAACAGGATCCTCACATAGGTCCCTGATTTTTCCAGATGTTGCAGGATAAAGTGAAGTTGTTCTGTTGTACTATGTTCACCGCATCAACCAAAGACCTGTTTGCTGAGTAAGCAAACTGCAGGGGGTCCAGCAAGGGTCCAGTGATGTCCTTTAGATAAGCCAGTATGTTTACCAGTATCAGCATGATATTCATAGTGTTTTCACTCCGAATTTGCAATTAAAATCTATTAATTTATTAATTAAAATAATTCAGAAACGATGTAAATGTTACTGTTTTCTAAAACAACCAAAAGTGTACCAACTAAATTAAACTAAAAGTTTCTAACTAAACTTAGATTTCTCAAATATCAAATAAATCACTATATCCCTTAATTCTAGTCATTGCTGTTCATTAATAGTGTTTTTCATTTGTGCCTGATACTGAATGATGATGATGCTACAGCTGCTGCTGCTGCTGATAATGACGATGACATACAAAATGTGAGACCAACCACATCACATTGCATTTGTGAAAAGTAATGATATCTGTATAGCAGATGTGGACATAAGTTTAAGTCGACGATAAGTTTGATCTAGTTTGACTAGATTTAAGAATGTGGTTGTGAATATTTGTTTCATTTAGCCACAGGGATGTAAGTAAAGTCAAGTACTGATGTAGGGTGAGGAGGCCTGGAGTGCAGTCAGTTTTCCAATTAATCCCACATGTGTTCAATAGGTTTGAGGTCAGTTTTATAGAAGGCTACTCATTATCTTCCACTTCAACCTAAATTGGGTAAATAATTCCTTCATGGAGTTGGTCTTGTGCACAGGCCATTGTCATGCTGGATCAGGTTTTTCTCTTCAAGTGAAGAGAAAACCTAATGCTACCACATCCAAATGCATCCAATGCAAACTTTGAGGTAACAGTTTGGGGAAAAGTCACATATGGCTGCAAAGGTCAGGTGCCCCAATACGTTTTTGTCCATATAGTGTAGTTTATGTTTGAAAGACTGTGAAGTTTAACCTGCATGAAATCTTATTGAACTCTAAAATTATTATTGTAAACTTAAATACTAGAACAATGACAATAATTTAAGGCAGAATGGAAATAACTCATTATAAGTGATTATAGTATATTCCTGGATTTTTTCACCAAATGTGTTCCTCTGAAATGTTAGTCCTGGCAGACAGATTATTATTATCGAACCAGTTCATTGCTCACCACAAATTACTTCAAACAACTTATTTGACTAAGCCTACAGTAATTTCTGTAGTCATTTCTGCATTAAAGAAAGAAATGCCAGTATAGTGTTGATTGGGTGAATTCAGCAATATTTCACACTTGTTCCTGAAAATTATGACCTCAAACTCAACTTACATTTAATTGCTTTACAACTTTGCAATGAAGAGATCATGCTGTGCTGATAAAAACAAGGAACTAAATTTAATAAATCTGGCTTTCAAAGATGTAATTTGTTTTTCCTTTGATTTACTGTTGGTGTGTGATGTTTTGTACTTTGTGTACCCTAGGCTTTTTTTAATTGATGCACATGGGTCAAAAAGGGATTATTGTCTGTCACTGCTTATTACATGGTGCAGGATATATTCATCCTGAGAAACTGCAAACAATTCAGAACATGTTTTGACTTTATCTTCAGTTCTATCAGTTTCTAACTTTTTTTTTTCACAGTTGGTCTAAATCATTTTGGAGACTCTGTTTGAAGGCTGTGTGCCAGAGAATGTGGTGAAGAAAGAAAAAGGCAGAAAAAAAGGAGCAGACAGATGATGCTTTTCAGCCAAGTTGCAGAGAGTTGTCTCGAATAGGGGACACACACACACACACACACACACACACACACACACACACACACACACAAACACAGACTGTGGGAAAATAATTAAGATTGCCTAGTAGGGGACTGAGAAAAATCTGACCTCTTGGAGTACATTTGGTGTTTGGCTAATAAGCAAGACAGAAAAAAAAAATGTGACATGGTAAAATACGAACAACTATCCACAGAGGGAGGGGTGATGGTGGTGCTTTGGTATTTTTATTTTCATAAGAAAGCTGTACGTATATTGCTAAAACTTGTAGACAGTCAACTTCCCCTATTTGTTGCTATAGGAAAAAAGAGATAACAGGTTAAATACTTTATATCATGCATTTAGGCTTGATCTAACATAAATCTATTTTCAGCTGTATGGGAAAAGTCCCAGAGCATATATGTAAGGCATGTAATCTAAAGATTAGTCCAATAAATCTTAGATTAAGCCTGAAATGTCGTACTGTCCCCTCAGGACTAAGAGAAGAAGAACCGGATCTCTGGATTATCTCTATCAATTATCTCAGTCATGGCAGCAAGGTTACAAAGTGTTTTTGTTTTGAAGGTTTGTGTGTGTGTGTGTGTGTGTGTGTGTGTGTGTGTGTGTGTGTGTGTGTGTGTGTGTGATTAATTCTGTCTGTCTGAGGTTACATGTGTGTGTGTGTGTGTGTGTGTGTGTGTGTGTGTGTGTGTGTGTGTGTGTGTGTGTGTGTGTGTGTGAAATTCGAAATTTACTCAAAATTGCTTCTCCCTCAATATTCTTCTCTTGTGTGTGAATGTGTGTGTATGTTGTATATTGCTGATTATGCTCGTCTTTGCCGTGTATACTTCAAGTGAATAAAGAATACAGATTTTCTTTTTATACCCTAATTAATAACAATCATATCAACAAGAAGCAAGCAAAAATAAAGATCTGTTGCATTTGGATTTGGATTGTAATTAATATTAACATGCGACTACAATGGTTTAGAACTTCTCCAGGTAATGTATGTAACCATGGTTCCCTGAGGGAATGAGATGCTGCGTCAGAAATGCTTTGGGAAGGCTCTTTGGCCATGCTATGAATCACATGGAAAGCCAAAGGAAAGTGGAGCGTCACTGGCGGGGAAGGAATCTTAAAAGCACATAGAGTGAAACCAGCGGCAGTTTCTGAAAAGGAAAGGAAGTGCTGCAGGGATGCAGGCAGTGTGGCATATAGATACAGTGTCTGAATCTCTCTGGGAACCATGGTTACATACATAACCTGGAGATGTTCCCCTTCTGTAACTAAAGGTGCGTCAGAAACGCTTTGGGAACAACATTCCAATCAAGCCAGATTGACCAATCCCTGCCTAGTGTGGACAGGCACAGCTAGGGCAAAGGACAGAGGGGCCAGGAGTGGCACTGAGGTCGAGGCTATAGACCTGACAAAGGTCAGCGGGGTGGACCAGCCCGCAGCGTTACAAATGTCCTGGAGGGAAACTTCAGAGGTCAAGGCCTTAGAGGCAGTCACACTTCCAGTGGAGTGCGCTCTGACCCCAAAAGAAGCGGGGAGACCAGAGGACTCATAAGAGGAAGAAATAGCATCCACAATCCATTTGCTAAGCAGAGGGCCATAGCAGACAGACAACTGCTCCAACTTCCTCCACAGTGGACGTTCTGTGGACGTTTATGTCCAGTGCTCAGATTGGACACAGTCAATTAAGCTTTTCATGGTCTGGGGCCTGAAAAGGAAGAAGGAGAGAATGCTTGGAGCATAACAGGTTTGGGGATGACCGAGTGTACCTTAGTAACATACCCTGATCTAGGGTAGAGGAAGGCAATGGCCAGACCTGAAGTAAACTCCAGGAAAGAAGGGGCCACAGAAAGCACCTGAAGATCTTCTACTCTCTTGAGAGAGGAGATGGCCAGGAGGAACACAGTCTTAACTGTGAGAAACCTTACAGGTACCTCAGTCAGAGACTCAAAGGGAGGCTCCGACATCGCCTTCAAGACAATGGCTAAGTCCCATGCAGGCACTTTAGGTTATCCCGGAGGCCTGGTGCGGAGAAAGCGTGTCGCCAACGGGTTCTTACCCAGTGACTGCCCCGCGAGGGGGGGCATGACAGGCTGCAATGGCGGACATGTAAATCTTTAGGGTAAAGGATGCCAACCATTTGGCAAACTGTTCTTGAAGGAATTCCAGCACTGAACCGATTGAAGAATGATGTGGCGAGACCAGAGGCTAGCAGCTGCGCCCCCTCAGAGGTCTCAGCCATAACCTCCACAGCTCTTGGTGGGGGTGTATTATTGTACCCCCTGTCTGAGAAAGAAAAGTCATACAGCCTCGGCCATGCCTGTACCATGGTATCAAGCCCAAGAGGGACTGGGGGTGTTAGGGAAAACCAGAGGGGGCAGTGCAATGCCTCTTGAGTTGCAAACAAGTCCACATGAGCTCTATGTAATTGTTCCAGCTTTGCTCTACCACCTTGGGGTGGAGCCACCCCATCATGACCACTCCCCACCGTGTAAGAGAGGCATTTTTCCATTGGACTGATTACACACAATTCAACATGGGGGCATTCCCAAAGCATTTCTGATGAAGGGGAACTACAATTTGCATGTACTGTTCACTGAACCTATCAGTGAACAGTACACCTCAACAAAGATTAAAATATTATGAGACATATATAAATAGACATTTGCTGCCATCCAGATGGGAATTGGTTCCCTTGTGAGTCTGATTCCTCTCAAAGTATCTTCCTTATGCCATCTTAAGTAGTTTTTCTTTGCCATAGTGGCCATTGGCTCGCTCATTAGGGATAAACTTACAAATATAAGGAACAAATTAATAGGCTCTGAAATTTACTCTAACTTTATAACCTCTCTGTAAAGCTCTTCTGTAACAATGCTCATTGTTAAAAGCATTATACAAAACAGAAATGAATTAAACTGAATAGAGGATAACTGAGGAGATAAAAAGAAAATTAAGTGAATGTAACCTATAAATTCAAGTAGAAGAAAGCCATTGCTTCCCACTTTAGCAAAAAACCTGGAGCCAAACATGGGGCCAAACGTGGGCTGCCAGTAGAGAGAAATTGGTTTTGTAAACTTAAGGTACATTTAATTAATACTATTAAAATATTTAAACAGCACTAGCATAATCACTTTTAATGTTTAACCCCATTAAATTTTATTAGAGTTGTGCCATGTATGCCTTTCTTGAGTGGATTAAATGATTTAGACCAGAATTCTGCCATGACTGAGAGGAAATAGATGGAATGCCTCTAAGAGACAATTAAGCCCAGAGAATCACCTTGAACTTACAGTTTGAAAAAAATATATAAATAGGTGGAGTTTATGAGAATACACATAATACAATTTTTGTAGTAATCATGTACAGAAAAACAGTTAATTATAATGTATGTGTGATTTTGTGTAAAATCAGTTACTCTAATAAAGATTAATAAAATAATTACTCTACAGTATTAAAGAGTTTTAAATGGCAAGAAACAAATGTGACAGACAAGTGGAAAGATATAAAATATGTATGCTTATGAACTTTTCTATTGTGTTATTTATGACAATGCAGTATGTGCCAATATAGGTAAATTTAAGGAACTATGGTCTCAGGTACAAGAGTCTGAATTAGCCGGAGGTGAGGACCTGTGAGATATAATTTGAAGATGGCCCTCAGAACTACAATCTGTTTTAAATGATGGTGAAGACAGAATGGATCATGTTTCGAATGATGATACGTCATAATTCTACTTACTACTATCACGACTACCACTACTCCTACTACAGTACTACTGCTACTAATAATAATTACAATATGTAAGAGCATGATATCAAAATCATAAATGTCAGTGACAAACTAAAATATTAATTTTTTGTTGTACATTTTGGCTGTCTTTATTGTGACCAGCAGACCTCAAGCTTTAATGCTACCTAGCTGAATCTTTCCCTGATCCACTCAACTCTTCAGTGTTAGCAATGCTAAAAATTCTTATAACCAACTGTAATTTTTTCCATTCTTTTTTTTTTCAATTCTAAATTTAAATGACAGGAAATAAACAGATAAAAGATTAACAGCACATATAATGATTATTATTGACAAGAAATACAACTTATTAATTGCATGTATCTAGAATTGTCTAAAATTGATTAAATGGTTAATGTGTGTTTCTTTCTTAATAAATCTTTCCTTGAAGTCTATTCTCTGTAAATAACAACAAAAACAACAAAATTCACCCTGCTCCATGATGACACTAATACTAAAGCCAAACAGGGCAGAGGACATGATGATGATGATGATTCTTTACATTTGAAGGATTTGGGCAATGCCCTTATCCAGAGTGAACTGAGATTTAGCTCATTTATATAATTAAGCAGCTTTGGGAACTCAGGGGCAGCAGCTTCGTGTGGCCGGGATTTGAATTTATGACTGTCTGACCTGAAGGCCAATGCCTTAACCACTGTTTTATAGCCCTGTTTCTTTACCAAAAACATCTTTTGTCATCAGTCATCACTGTGCAATCACTAACATCCTCTAAACAACCCCTTTTAATAGTTACATATACACATTAACAAACTAAGCAGGAGAAAAACAGGCTTATGATGGCAAACATAAAGATTGTTAAAGTGGAATTAGCAGGGAGAGTACCAAATTAAAACCTGGTTGTGTTTGACAAAATGAGTAAGTATCTTGGAAAATATGAATTGGCATACATATAGTAACATAAAACTGGATTTTTAAGTATGTCTGAGACCAAATCAATTTCTCTTTATCCGTAGGCATAAAAAAGTCTAACTCAGAAGTATTCATGTGTGCTACACATGTGTTTTGCCAGTCGAACTTGGCTGTACCAGTTTCCCTCTGACTAACAAATTAGAGGTCGAAAAAATGCTGATGCTATTCTGGGCCATCTAGCTGGCCCTGCAAAGTGAATATGAAATCTGATTGGTTAAAGAAACAGACCCTGTTAGTAATATTCTTAATGGTAAAAATGCCAGCAGGACAGACTTTGAAGGCCCTGGGCAGATTAGATTGACATGGCAGCACATAGAGGCTAAAATCTAATTGGCCAAAAAATCCACATACACGTGTTGAAAGCAGTGCAGCCAAGAGAAACGCTACGGAATGAAGAGAATAAATGCTTGAGAATAAATTAATACAATTTAATGGAACAAATATTAACATTTAGCTTGTAAATGTAGGTCAGTGCTTCTGATAGTGTTTAGGCCAGCAGAGAAGGCTTTGCTGGCCCTGACTGCCCACCACTGGATTATGGGAATATTGAATATTATTGCAATCACTGGATACAGGTAAGTATGAAAATGAATAGTAAGAAATTAACAATAGTACATCAGCTATATGGTGGTATGTCAATAAAGATCTTTTTCTATAATCCTATTGACAACTTTTGTTTTTGTTTTTTTCTCAGATCTGAAATAAATAATATAAAAAAGCGTATGCATAAAGTGTATGCTATGTTTCTCTCCTTCTGTAGATCTGCTGTTGAATACACATCTTACAATAAGGAGCTATTTAAAATCAAAACCACCCTCTTCCACTTAGGGGTTTAACACAATGCTACAAAATTAACTCCAGATGTAAATGTAAAAATGCCAACTTTGACAGCTTGGTTTGTGTGTCTTCACTCAATTCTCAAGTTCACAGTGGAACACAACTAGAAGTGTGTATAGAGGGTTTTTTTATGTGATTCTTTTTTTTTATTATCCGGATAATACAAGCTAGTAGCTTAAACTAAAGTGACGTTGAACTGAACTGAACTGAACTGAACTGAACTGAAGTTTGGAGCACCCCAATTGATTGTAAATGGTCTTTAATATGACTATTGCTCAGACACAAATAAGTCATAATAATTCATAGTAATAATAATCATATAATAATAATGCATGGCTGATTTATGTCTCTGTGTGTCTAGAATGCAGGCTATAGAATAAAATCTATCAATCTGTTTGTAATCAGTTACATCCCTATAGTGTGTGTATGTGTGCATGTGTGTTTGAAGAAGAAGAAAATTGGAGGATTGTGAATCCTTTTATATTTCACACATGGTACAATTGGTCAATTACACTGAGGGCACATTCTCAAGAGATTTTCTGCATTAGGGCAATTAAACTATTCCTTTAAACATAGGGGTGTAAAGCTCTAGTTCTGGATGGCAAACTCCCAGGATGTGTGTTTACAGGTATACACCTAATTGCCTCCATGAGGTAGTTATTAGGTTTAAAGTGTGCTACAGTGAAATTCTACCGGACAATGTAGAACTGAAGTTCACCGCTGCTTTACCATCTTGTGCATTTTGTGAAAAGGTCCAAAACAGTGGCATGCGGATGCTAGTAAAATTTCCATGTGTCTCCTACCCCATTAACAATATAGGCACACACACACACACACACACACACACACACACACACACACACACACACACACTCAAACACACACTTTCAGACATATGCACATGTTCCTTATTATGCAAAAGGCTTTTATGGTCAAGTCTAATGAAACTTCAATAGGCATGTCTGGAATAAATATGTAGGCTTTGGAAACTTCTGGAAGTGTGAGTGATCTAATCCTTACAGCAGGAACCATTTTGAGTCCTAAATGGTTCTCTCACACAGGGGGTCTTGAATAAAGTGTGCATTTCATGGGGAAATTTTGTCCTGTTTGTGACCCAAGACGCTTCTTGATCATTTCTTATTCATTTTCCGTACAAAATAGATGAAGTACATATTTATCTGTGTTAATACCATACTTTCCCTTACAGCTGGGTTTGAAATAAATGAAGGATTTAGGACATGTTTAAGAGCTGTCCAGTAAATTCTAATTTCATAAAGTCATAGCAGACAACTTTGCAAATGTCACAAATAAATGCTTCATTGCACTTGGCAGTATTACATATGCTTACAACAAGCAAACCCCGGTGCTACTGTTACAATTCCATATGTAACATTCCTTTCCACTCCTTATATAGTAAGAACAACAGAACAGCTTATCACTGATAAACATCTAAACACTTAAATCACATGATAATTGTGATAAATGTGGGTACTAATGTCCTTGACTATATTCGGAACATTGTCTCCTGACACCACAGTCTCTGTGAATGCCCACACTCTCATGACCAGCTGAGTGGGACTGGGTGAGTCACTGCCCATGCTGCCTATGCACCGATGACCAATCATAAGGTTTACATGAATCAGCTTTTGTTGTGTCTTGTAACCACCCACTTGTCCGGAAGGAAGGGTGGGTTAGAGGCCTTGTTTCAAAAATAGAATACTAAATGGTAAGTTTAAAAAGCACACTAACTTTATATGATCCCAAAAAGTATGCAAATTAAAAGTGATTTACTTTATTACTTACTATATGCTTACTATTACTAACTAGAAGCGTTACAATGTGCAATTGAGGCTACTAAAATAATTCAATTCATTGTTCTGAGAATAAAAGATAAGTAAATCCAGAACCTGTAACAGTTCTTCTTTTGTCCCAGCCCTTAAAGGTTCCATGTAGAACCATACAAAAGTGTTTTCTTATACAAAGGGGTTCCACATTGGGTTTGAACTATTGGTCAAATCGTTTACACGATGAACTATTTTAGGACACTGGGAGAATTATTGTAAGCTTGTCATTCAACTTCTATATCCTTATCTGGGTTGCAGGGTATCCGGAACCATACCAGGAACTCTGGCACAGAATGCCCTGGATTTAAACTCTGGATAGGATTGCACACACATACACACTCATGCCTAAGGGCAATTTAGCACAGTCAGTTGACCTACTGTCTGTCATATTTTAGAAAGGAACCAATTCAGACATGCAGACTGCAACGTAAGCTACAAATAAACGAATAAAACTGAGTGCGTTGGTGCTCCCGTGTGCTGCCCTGACCACAAGATACATTTAAACTTTATTGTTCTGTGGCATTTATTGTTAAGTATCCTCTGACACACTCATATATATATATATATATATATATATATATATATATATATCAAATCAAATTCTATTTGTCACACATACATACAGGGTACAACATGCAGTATTACCTGCTAAATTCATTTATTAATATGAAGGATAAAAATCTAATCTAATGTCTATATATATTCTAATATACATCTTCTCTCTCTCTCTCTCTCTCTCTCTCTCTCTCTCTCTTACGCTCTGTCTCTATTGCACACACACGCACACACACACACACACACACACACACACACACACACACACACACACACACACACCCACCCACACACACAAACACACAAAGACATAGTTTTCATCATTATCAAAAGATCTGTCTCATTTCCGTTCTTTTTGCACTTGTGAATCTAACTCTTGTCTTGGAACCTTTTATGGTAAAGCAGTGTTTCCTGTCTAACTTTGTCCAACAGAGTGCTGCAGGCATTGTTCACAATCACAGAGACTTTGACAGGACTAAGTAGTCAATTTGCTTGTTCATTTATTTATGGCACCTTCGAATCTGTCACAGAATGGAGCTGTGACCTAATAAATGCAAAATGATACTGTATACATATAAATACACATGTACATATGTATGTATGTATGTATGTATGTATGTATGCTTAACAGTAACATACTGGGTGTCAGGGTGTGACATAACAATCCTGATGTTTAACAAGACACCTGTAGAGAAATCTTGGTCCACTCCTTATGCATAATGTTTTATGTACGTGAAGCTTGTTATGTCTGTTATTGTACTTAATGTATCAATTTCATAATTCGATCTACTTCTTAAAATGGATAACATGGGGAATTTACATGTGAAACATTAACATATTTAAAACTCCAGAAAAACAGGATGTGGTTGAAGATAAAGGAGCTATTAAGAAAACACGAAAAGCTTTTTAAAAATTGCATTTTGTTGCTGTTCATTTAAAATTATTTTTAAAGAGGGGTCAATCTTTTCTTACATTTATTAAAAAAAAAAGATTTATTCAGTAATGATTTATTATAGTTTTATATATATATATATATATATATATATATATATATATATATATATATATATATAGGGTTTTTTTGTGTTTCTTTCTTTATTATGTTGATTGTTTATAAAGAATGATTAGCTCACAGCAACAAACAAACAAATAAATATGCAAATCAATTAATCAATGAGCTTATAGAGGCTCAGATCATTATAATAATAACAATAAAAATAAAAATTACAAATCTATACAGTCACTGGGGTAGAGCTTATACAGTAAGTGTCTTTTACATGGTAGTGTAATTATAATTTAATGGCCGTATTGTAACTGCATGTTAATTAACACTGCTGTGCCTTTTATTAGCATGGAGAAAAAAAAAATATTTTCGTTTTTACATTGCATTTCCTTTACATTACCATGGGAGAAGAATTTACGGAAAATGAAAATGGATGGGAATAAATGATAGATAGATAGATAGATAGATAGATAGATAGATAGATAGATAGATAGATAGATAGATAGATAGATAGATAGATAGATAGATAGATAGATAGATAGGTGAACAGAAAGTGAGACTTATACATCCATCTATTAAAATACATTTTTTTTAAAGTAATTTTGGGGGGGATTTTACAATTACAACTGTGAAAACCCTCTCTGCGCATATGTCTTGGTTAGATGTAACACGCAAGGTCAGTTATTCTGTAGAGATCTGTAGAGATCAGTGTGTCCGGGGCGGTGTGAACGCGTCTGAGGCACCGGAAGCTGGAAGCTAAATCTGTTCTTTTTTGGCTTTTGGCTCCAACAGACACGCGGTGTAACGTCCTCTAGAGGCGCGCGAGCTCGATGCCCCTTGCTTTCCCGACTGACGTTGAAGGTGTCTAAGCGTTTCTCCGGCCCGAAAGCGCAAGAGACAGCGCGCGCATACACACACACACACACGCGCGCGTGCACACACTCTCAGGACACACACCGGACCAGCAACGACTCAGTTTCTTATTTAACACATTATTGAAGAGCTTTTCTAAAATAATAATACTAAGATACTGGATCCCGGGTGCGCAAGTGTGCTCAAATCACAGGCACGGAGTAAAAGCAATTTCTCACCAGACCGGCAGCGTAGGCGTTTTTTTTCCCCCCCAGTGCATCTCAGATATTCAGCACTGGAAAAGAGAACTTGAATGCCAGTTTAAACGCGTGCAAATCACCAGACGGACAGACAGCAAGCGCGTCCATCTCATTGTGTGTGTTATATATTGTTTTCTTTGTCGGATCTGGAAGTGCGGGACGATGGAGGTGCGCGTGGCGCTCGTGCTGTGCGTCCTGGCCGGAGCGGTGAGCGCAGAGAGCGCGAGCGGCAAGTCCCGGAGCTGCTCGGCTTTCCGACAGTTTTACAGCAGCAAAAGCTTCAGCCTGAGCGGCGTTCCGCAGACGCAGATCTCTGGTGAGTGTGGCAGGGAAGTGTGCAACTCTCTGTGCAAGTCTACAGCGTTGAACACAAAAAAGCCTTTTGCCAAATTTCAGCACAATCGTCAATGGAGTGGTGTGTGTGTGTGTGTGTGTGTGTGTGTGTGTGCCGAAGTGTGTTGAATTAGATGCGCTCAAAGGAAAATTAATTTCTATTTGAAAATCTCATCACTGAGGTTTATCATTTGTGTAGATGATTCTAGGAGTAAGACAGAACACAAGTTCTCTAGCAGATTAAGTTGGGGGAAATTTTACATGTATATATATATATATATATATATATATATATATATATATATATATATATATATATGTGTGTGTGTGTGTGTGTGTGTGTGTGTGTGTGTGTGTGTGTGGGGCTTTGTCAGACATGTACAAATCACTTGAAGGATACTTACAACGCAGCTGAGATGAGCTCAATGTGAAGACATACATGAAAATAAATAAATGTATATCTTTTGATTGGTGCCTGACCATAGTGAACTTTGTATTTCATAGATTTGAACCTGCTGTATGTATGTGTGTGTGTGTGTGTGCGTGCGTGTGGGGCAGACATGCAATTGTACAAACCACTTAATACAGCTGAGATGAAGCAGAGATCCTGTACCAGGGTATTTTTGGTTATATGTTTAAATTCGCAGTTTTTTATTATATCTTTCAGCTTTTTTTTGGTGTGTGTGTGTGTGTGTGTGTGTGTGTATATGTGTGTTAAAATGTTCATGACAAATACTGTATAGTGGTACAGTAACTATTTCAAATCATTTAGGTTGCAGGTGATATGGTCGATAAAGATCATCATATGATTGTAATTTGTGACTTCTACACTGACGGCCTGATAAACTCTGACATTCTTTAGGAAGGTCCAGGATGCTTAGTAGCATAGAAACCGGTCCATGGTCATCTTGTAGCAGTCTCTACTCTCTGTCTGTATCTCTCTCTCTCTCTCTCTCTCTCTCTCTCTCTCTCTCTCTCTCTCACACACACACACACACACACACACACACACACACACACACACACACACACACACAGAAAGTGGGTAAGAGAGTTAACAATCCCGTTTTGACACCCTGCTGAAATATTAGTGGTCCGCTTCCAACATGTGCAATGCGAGCGGATGCCAGCGATGCTTCCAGTTGCAATAAAATAACACATGATTTATAAAGGAAAATGAACCATTAGCTAGCAGACACTTATGTGATGAAATTGTAACGCTTGTACAAGCATCATCCACTAGTGGACACCTTAAAGTGAAGCCTGCTCTTCTTGAGATGCCCTCAATCACACTGATTAATCCAGTGTATTTCAGTCAGACACATTAATGCTGGAGTCAGACAAGTTTATGAGTGTGAAATGTGTAAATTAGTGTTACTGATGCTGGACACAGTCTGATTTATATATAGTGCTATGTTTTAGCTTATACATATGTAATTGTTGGCAGATAGCCTGCATTAATTAATAAAATTTTTCTGTGACACATTACTCTTTTAAATTAGCTCTAAAGCATTATCTCTTTTGCAGAATTCATGGTGGTTAATTTTGCCAGCCATGCGTGAAACTATGGAGAATGTGGCGTTTTTCAAAAACAATGAAAGTCATATGAAACTTCTCAAACATCTGGGCTTCACAGAGTTGTTTCTAATTCATTGTGGCACTCTGACAATGTCAATGGGAGGTGATGGTTTTACAAAGAAAATTTAATACATACACACTGCAAATATTTATCTCGTTATTGGTAATAAGATTTCTATTTTCCCATTCAATTTCTTTATTTAATCAACACTCTTAAAGTTAAAGAACAAATCTTCAGAAAAGGTTGGTGTTTTCACTGCTGTATCTTCATGTTAGCTCAAATTTACTGTCATTATACATAAAAGTTTTTTTTTTTGTGAAGTTAATGTTATTGTTAACTTTACCAATAGAATGCATACATTTATAGTTATATAGCATATATTAGAATGCTAGCATTCACTTTACCCCTGCTAATGCATTTAGAATCAACTGGATAGCCTATGACAGGAATGTAATGAGTACCAGGTCGTGAGCACAGGGATAACTGTTAAATTGACATGCCTGGGAGAGGTGATGATAACCTTGTAGAACCCAAACAAGTTGCATGCTGACACCCAGGCTTAGACCTCCTAGCGTGGAATGCCTCAAGATGATGTTGATGAGAACGAGAAGCTGATTGAATAGTGGTATGTCACAATAGGGGTTGACTTTCTAACCCATGCATATGCCATGGTGATGACATACACCATCCACTGTGTGCGTCTCTGCTTAAACAAGGGAATCCCTAATGACTTTTTTGTGTTGGGAGAACAATTAGTCTGAAGATTGGATGGCCACTGTCTGATCCCCATAATAACTTAAGGATCACTTTCAAAGGAAAGAATGATTTGATGTTGGGCAGACATCCCAGATTTAACCACAAAGTCACCCCAGAGTCATTTGACTAGCAATTACTATGAGCTAAGTTTGTCCTACTTGTTTTCTATTTCACTTGATCATTCTGCATAGGTTCACAAACTGTGGCTTTTTAAAAGGGACAATTCTCAAAGTTACTCAAAGAGAAACCACCATGTTAGGCTCATGGGGAACAATGGGACATGGTAACATTCAGAGGGTTAAGGGGGCATGACAAAACCTTCCTGGGAGTCACAAATCTTGCCATCCGTTTGGAACTGCAGGACTTTTTGAATTGTATCATGGTTATGTATAACATGGTAAGAATCAGTGGTATAAAAGATGTGACATATTAGTAGGTGATGAGGCCAGTAGGTCAGTGTATTCTGGCATGACATTAGTGAGGAAATACTGCTGCACCTTGCCAAATATTATTTCCAAATAAAAAACCTGTAGCCATAACAGCCTTGACTGCAGTAGCAATCCAGCTACTATAGTCAATTCTAGTAAACTCAGCAGATGCCAGTATCGCACATGACCGCCTCACTGAATTTAATTGGCAAACCTAATAATATCATCACACGTTGGGGTGCCTAGCCTTCACTGTGCCACTAAGAGTGCTATAATATATGTGAGTCAGTCATCCAAATATGTCAGTATCTTGATGTCACAAGATATCAGCAAAGACAAGGATGAAGATTTACTGATGTGAATCAGTCCTCTTCTTGCATGCCTTGAACTACATCTGGCAAGATTAATAGCCAAAAAAAAAAGGGTCTGAGAAACTCAAATTTAGATTTGAAACAAAAATCTTAGCTTAGCAAAGTAGTAAGTCAAGTAGAATTTATTGTTCTAAACTGTTGATTCATCTTTTAAGAGTCTTAGATCAGATCAACAACTTGTGGGGATCTGATACCAATAAACCATGTGAAAGTTGACAGCTAAAGGTGAAAGTGTAGCTTATATCCCTGCAACAAATCAGTAGCTACTTCACCTATCTAACATAATTTCTGCACAGTAAAATATGTTTTCACATTTAAAGTATCCCATTGCGTGTCGATACCTTTCAGAGCTGTGCTCTAACAGACTTTGAAATGGAGTGAGATCTATGTATCTAGAGCACTTAGACACCTACCAGGAGCTCTTACCGTATGGTTCTTTCTGAGAGGCAAAACCAGGTTCCAGTGACTCAAAGGTGACTCAGAAACCGCTTTTCAATTCAGCTAATTAAGAATGTATAACGATAAACTGCATGTTGCTTGGTGATATATTTCAAAAGATTTACCATAAACACTTAAACCTGCTAGTGACTAATTATCGACAGTCATTGACAGTTGAGGGAAGCCAAACCAGGATGTAGTGCTGAAAGGTAAGGAGGCTACCTGGAGCTGTGGAGGACAGGCTATGCTATATGGATAAAAGTATTGGGAAACCTGACTTTTCCAGCTACATGTGCATTTTCCCCAATTTGTTAACACAAAGTTGAAAGCACCCAACTGTATTGAACGTCTTTGGATGTTGCAACATGAAGTTTTCCCTTCACTTCAAATAAGAGATATAAATCTGTTTTAGCACGACAGTGCCTGTGCAGAAAGCAAAGTTTATGCAGATATGATTTACATGATTCTGACTTTAAACTTATTAAACCTGTTGGGTTAAATTGGAAGTACCTTAGATAAGTACCTGATTTTACTAACGCCCTTTTGGCTAAATAAGCAAAAAAATTTCCACAGGCACGTTTCAAAATTAAGTAAAACATCTTCCCACAAGAGTGGAGGTTATTATAATGGCAAATTGTGAATAAATTTAGGATTAGATTAGCACATATGAACTTTTATCCATAAAATAAAACCTATAGATTCCACAGAATTAAGAAGTTATAGTGTTTTAGTGGTATCCTTGTGATTCCAAATATTCCCAGGCATACTTGAATTGCATTTAAAGTTTAGTCCCCCACTATGTGGATATAATGACATTTAATCTTCTGGGAAATCGTTCCACTAGGTTTTGAAACATGGCTATGGGGATTTGTCCATTAGGAAGGTCAGGTAGTGATGTCAGCAAACGAGGTCTGGAGTGCAGTTAAAATTCATCCTAAAGGTAATGGGGTTGTGGTCATTACTTTGTGGAGGTCACTGGTGTCTTTCTCCCAAATTGGCCATAGCAAACCATGTCATACTAGATCTTGCTTTTTAGACAGGTGCTTATTCAAGAACATGTTTTGACTAGGCTCCTTAGTTTTAGTGTAGAGAAATTTTAATGCAAAGACATCCTACACCATTGTGTGGTTCCAACTTTTTGTCACAATAGTCTGGGAAAGGCCCACATATTGGTGTTATGGCCTAGTTTAAGGTGTTACGTATCCAGTCCTCAGTCAGCTTTGTTAACTTAACATAATATCAATCCTATGGGCATCTATGACTAGATCTACTACAAGAGACCATGACCATAACAGTGATCTTGGTTATTTTCTTGTTAATAGCGTAATTTATATACAAACTATTATATTACAAATTACTAACTAATTATTATTGACCTTAAAATGCAATCAGCAAGTTAATTTATGCCACATTAAAGCCTTTCTAATATCCTCTCATTTTTTTTGCTAGCAGGACATGGGAAAAATGGAGAACAAAACGGTGGAAGAGTGCAAAGAAACCGCTGCTTTCTAAATTATATATAAATATCACACAGTAAATAAGAATCAGAATCAGAAAGAGCTTTATTGCCAAGTATGTTTGCACTTACAATACGTTTATTTTTGTTTAAATTCAAGTTTATTTCTATTGTGTTTTTCAAAATGGACATTGTCTCAAAGCAGCTTTACAGAACTTAAGAATTAAAGGGAATTATATGTGTTTATTCCTGATAATGAAGCCTGGGGCGAATGTGGCAAGGAGTATCTCCCTACATGAAGGGGGAAGAAACCTTGAGAGGAACCAGACTCAAAAGGGAACCCATCCTCATTTGGGTTATATAAAGAGTGTGATTATAGTCTTTAAACAATACAGAACACTGGAGAGTGAGAACCACCAGGAGTACAGGAGTGTGTGTGATTATAAGTAATGTCCTTATAAGGATATAATAGTCATTCTTTTAGTTACTGTAGGATCAGCATGTAAACATAGGCTCTGTTTTGCCTCTAAGGGCAAAAAACAATAAACGTGCATTGAAGGAAAAGAAACAGGTGTGTACACTTAAGGGAATAAAGAACCACTCCCCTCTGACCCTTTACTTCCTGGTTTCAACCCACACAAGACCACAACCCTGACAACTAGTAACAGAAACGATGCATAAGAATGAAATAGGAAGACCGTGATTATTATCTGGTAGTTATTTGCTACTTTTTGTGATTTATTTTTGTTCCTGCTGTTTTACAAAACTTTCTCGTTTTACTTTTCCCATGTTTCTCTGTATTCTGCTATTCAATGTTCAGACCTATAATTCATGACTAAATAGGAAATTAGGGCACTAGCTTAGAGCTGCCGGAAGAAATGTCACCCGTTTTGTAAAAAAAAAAGAGAAGAAAAATGCTATTGCAAGCTTCTCATGGAAGAACATTCAGTCATGTGCATTGTGCTGCACTATGTGGATTAACAGCTGCAAGTTCCCAGTAAATTACCATTCAGTAAAACTGTTTATCAAACAGCATAGTGCACACCATATATTATGCTACTTAAGGAGTAAGTACACTGAAATAATACTGACGTTCTATTTAGTACAGCAGTACTCAGTTTGGGAAATGGACAAGGTATTCCCAAATATCTCTGAAGGTCTGTGGTACTTTAGTTTATTACAGAATTGTTCTTGCCTGCATTAAAGTAATTGACATTTTTAATAATTATAAAAAAGAGCAAAACTTTGTATAAACATCTTTTAAGTAAATGGTCTTTTAGCTACTATTTGCCATTAAGCTCCCTAAACTAGTACCGTATTGCCAGTGAGTTGTCAGTGTTGACAGTGTAAAGACATGCTCTTTGTCTTTATAATTTCCTCCAAGCCTTCATATTTTCTAAGCAATGTTGTCTCAGTTGTCCTAAAATGATCCACTCTACCACAAATATTTTCTAAGATCTCTGCTCTAACTCTGGCAGATTGCTTGGCAAATCATTGCCCATTTTATTTGACATAACCCTGCCACATGATACGCACTGCCTTCCAGAATAAGGTCTGGTGGCCAAGACGCTAATGGTGAAAATTCTTGCATTTGGTACGCTTCAAAATATTTTTTTTTTTTTTTTGTCTCGTTTGAATTTCTGTCTTGTTCCATAATAGTTCTTGGAACACTTTTTGTTTATAGACAAATGGAGAAATGGAGCTTTTTCCCTTTTACCGTTCCACAAACTGTGGTAGATGAAAACGTGGAGAGGACAGGTGGATTCCCACAGACACTGGAAGCAGTTAATTGTATAAATTTGTTTTCTTAGATTGCAGTAAAAACCTGCCATTGAAAGAAGCCACATTTGAGTCAGAAAGCTGGGAACACACTTTTTTTTCAGTATTGGGCAGCACACTGACACAGCAGGTAACATTGCATTCCCACAGATCTAGAGATCCCTGGTTTGATCCTAAATTTTGCTTACTGTATGTGGTTAGTATTACACATTTCACGGTTTCTTTGAGTTTCCTTCAACAATGTAAAATGTGAATTGTGTATGATGGACTGTTATTCCACATAATGTTCCAGGATTAGGATCCAATCTGGATCCACTGTGACCTTGACCAATAAATGAATTTTTAGGAGATAAAGGAAGCATTATCGTACACCCACACAACTCCATAAAGTGATGATGTACTGGAAAGTGAGCAAAAGCCGAACCCAAGCTTAGCCAGCTTACATTTTTTAGATTTCAGTGTTATAACATTTGAACATATATACGACTTTTCAGTCGTATAGTCATATAGTAGAAAAGTCAGAAAATGTGTTTAAAAGGACAATCTCATTTACTCTGTTGAAGCCAGCTTTTGATACCTGATAATAATGTACATTCAGATTCACAGAAAGCTTGCAGAACTTGCAATTATTTGTAAGGAAACAGTCAAGCTTGTAAATCTACACACTTTCGCAGGTGTCATTTGGAATACCTGTACACCTCTATATTCAGTCATCCAATCAGCCAGACATCTGTCAGCAGTGGCAAGCAAAAAAAAATCATGCAGACATAGGTAAAGAGCTTTAGGTAATGGCATGGCTGTTGGTACCAGATGGGCTGGTTTGAGTGTTTCAGAATCTGCTGATCTCCTGGGAATTTTATTTTGTCAAATAAAAAAAAAAAGAAATGTGTGACAGTTCTGCCAGTGAAGCAGGTTTTTACTAAAGAAGGCCAGAGGAAAATGGTCAGACTGGTTTGAATTGGATATGGTAACTGCCTGGGCTGAGATTTACCAAAACGAGGCAGTTGAAGACTGGAAAAAGACTTTAGACACTAATCTTGTGTCCATGATTATCTCTTTTAATGAACAATATTTATAATATTTTATACTCATTGTGCTTTATACACACTTCTGACCTTATTTGTAAATCAAGCGACCCTATGTGGGGTAGTTAAGGAATCCCTTTCTCTACACTATAAGCAACCTTGGGTTTGTCCATTAATATCCTGGGAAAGGATGATGATATTGTCTTTTACTGAAAATGGAAAAAAAAGAATAACTAAATGGAAGCATTATCATACCAACTATAGGAGAAAAGGAGAGAATGCATTAGTGAAAATGTTTAGGGTTTACTGATAAATTAATTTGTTGGTTTTAATCATTCCTGTTTTTTTCTCTCACGATCAATATCTCTGAAGTCTCATCTCCATACAGAAGCCTAAGCAGCGCTTTTAGTGTTTTTTTCTTTTCAATCGTC
This sequence comes from Silurus meridionalis, assembly GCF_014805685.1. Taxonomy (NCBI): domain Eukaryota; kingdom Metazoa; phylum Chordata; class Actinopteri; order Siluriformes; family Siluridae; genus Silurus; species Silurus meridionalis. The sequence continues at coordinate 8,239,959 of NC_060903.1, forward strand.
TTTTAGTTCCTACAGATGTTACAATCTGATTTCTTTCCCAGACCCTCAGCCAGTCCCTTGTGTATTTTTTGTTTCATCTGTTGTGCATTGTGTGGTCTGGAACACTAACCATATTTCATCGCAGTTGAAGTTAGCATTGGTTGCCAGGCTATCCTGGAGTCATCACACCACCTGTCTAACACAAACTGCACCCTTGGGATGTTTCTTATCCAGCACTTGTCTCATTCGATTCGAGTGGACTGCATTAGAACTGCATAGACATGATCCAAAATAGAGATACAAGAGATGTGCTGCGTGCTAGTGTTACTTTCAGTTTTATTAGGGTTGTGGTAGCACATGGAATGAATGAATCCATGAATTCTTTTCTAATTAGTTAAATATAATACTTGAAAAATGAAGTCACCAAACACCATGATATTCCAAATGATATTCACTTTTACATTTAATATATTGTCAGGTGTGTGTATGTGTGTGTCCCGTTCGAGACAACTCTCTATGTGTGTAGCTAAAAGCAATCTAGCAAGACTAGCATGTGGAGGCTGGACTAGAGAATAGTGATTCACTGCCATGCCAGAGGACACAGAACTGTGACTAATCAAGGTGACTTTTAAAGGATCTGCTTTTTTCCATCATTCTAAAAAGAGAGAGAGGGAGAAAGGGAAAAGGGAAAGAGAGGGGGGAGGGTGGTATCTATCCAAAGAAAGAAAAATGGAAAAAGAAGTATTCTGGGATCAGAAGATCAAAAGATGTTGAAGTCTCACGGAAAGAAAAAGCGAAAAAGAAGAGAGGACAAAGAGATACACACAAGGTACAAAGACAAGAGGCAGGAGACAAAGAAAGTGTGTTCTGCATTGACCAGATTGTGTGGGAGTGTATGCAGGTGCTTGTTTGTGTGTGTGTGTGTGTGTGTGTGTGTGTGTGCGTGTGTGTGTGTGTGTGTGTGTGTGTGTGTGTGTGTGTGTGTGTGTGGATTTAACTGGATTTACAGTGTCGTTTGATCAATCACTAACAGCTGACAGCAGGATGGAGAGTGAGACTCTTAGATTCACCTCATCAATATTTAATGCCAGCTGAACTGTTTCTTTCTCTTCATTCATGCTGTCTTTCTCTCTGTCTCATATTCTTCCCTTTTTCTCTCACCATAATTTCTATTTACATCTTTTATATCTCTCATATTGCTTTTTTTTCAGCTTGCACTTACATTATACTGATATCAGTCATGTCCTGTCTTCTTTCTTTATTACTCCACACTGATTGTCTCTTTTCCCCCATATAGTGAATGGACAACCTGAATAATAATTGTGTGTGCAGTGTATAGAGCATCTCAGTGACTCAAAAACAACCCCCCAAAAAAAGATTGAAATCATTTGATGCAAAGCAAATAATTTCAAATGCATATTCAAATTCTATTTTTATGTCACATACTCATTCATATAGTATGACATAGTCAAATGCTTTTTACGACTGTCCAACTTGTAAACATAAAAATAAATACAATATAGGATAAAAAATAAATGTAAAAAAAAAAAAATAAGTATAAAATGTGTGTATATATATATATATATATATATATATATATATATATATATATATATATATATATATACATACATACATGAATTAACAGAAAGGAAGGGTAGATATGTATTACATTTGTATGACAGAAGTACAGATTAAAGTGACTCAGTGTGATAAAATGATCATTAAATTGTCCATATGCTTGTGTAACAAATGTAAGTAAAAAGTGTAAGTGACGCTGTGTTGGTCCAATCCAGTTAGATTTCTGAAGCTGTCTGGGTTCTTCATGTGATCACTGCACCTACTGTACTTGAATGGTGTTTAAAGGAGAAGCTGTAAATCTGTGCAGCTATACATTTCTGTAGATTACTTTTGATGTACAGAACCTGTCAATAGTGTGGAAAAGCCAAGGACACATGCATGTCTCTGTTTTTAAAAAGATTTACATTGACCAAACAAAGAATATACAAATGTACAAATGTTAAATTTATTTTAATTGAAAAATCCTTTCTTAGCATGAATATCTGCTTTGCACATACTTGGGATCCAGACAGTTAGTTTCTCCAAACATTCAGTTTGCCATAACTCATAGAAAACTTTCTGAATGTGTTCTTCACTAGTTGAATATTTCTTTATGACCCTGCGATGGAGTTCATCCATAACAGAGCAGTTCAATAGGTTTTTGGTACAGGGACTGGGCAGGCTATTCCATGATAGATAACACTCCAGCCAATTGTTTGCTTTTTATATAACATTTACAAATCTTGGATGTATGCTTTGGCTCTTTGCTTGTTTATAGTTAAGTTGGTTTCAATTAGCTGCAAACCAGATGGAACTGCATGGTGTTGAAGTATGGAACGGTAGCCATGCGGGTTCAGAATTCCTTTCATCCGGAATAATTATCCAACCTTCCCTGCTCCAAAACAACCCCAAACCATTAGGCTCCCACCTTCAAGTTTGACTATTTGTATGTATGAGGCAGACAGACTGGTTGCATGTTTCCTGTTTTTCTTTTGTGTTTTTGCTTTTTACCTAGTGTGTGTGTTTACAGTTTGTTAGTATGTGTATATATATATATATATATATATATATATATATATATATATATATATATATATATATATATGGACACACACACACACACACACACACATATTTAGCCAAACATTTGTAAACACATGTTTGCTATTATAATAATTGCACTCTATTGGGAAGATGTGGAATGTGCTTAGGGAATTTGTGCTTATTTACCTACAAGAACATTGGTAAAATGTGATCCTGATATACTGTAAGTTAAGGAGGCCTGAGGTGCAGTCAGGGTTTTGATGCATCCCAAAGGTGTTTGATTGGGTTAAGGTCAGTTCTCTATAGCAGGCCACTCAAGATCTTCCACTCCATCCCATGTGCAGTGCAGCCGGAAAGTATTTACAGCACTGCACTTTTCTCACATTTTATGTTACAGCCTTATTCCAAAATGGATCAAATTAATTATTTTCCTCAAAATTCTACAAACAATACCCCATAATGACAACATGAAAGAAATGTGTTTGAAATCTTTGAATGAATTTTCCACAGGTGGCAGATGGACCACATATACCTGGAAAATGTAGATGTCCCAACACTTATGTCTATAGAGCGTATATGCACAATGATTATTTGCATCACCATGACTTTCATATTCTCTTCTTTTTATTGCCCTATTCAATGCTAGTTTCTCACTTCATGGATTTCTTATATTTTCTTGTCATTATCTATCACTTTTCTCGCTTCACTCGCTCTCTCTGTCTCATATAGCCACGGATGCATCCTGCGCTAACAGGCTTGTACTGTTTAGATGTTAATGAACCCTCACTCTCGTGTCCTTTCTGTAAACATTGTCGTGCTTCCGAAATGCTGTGTAAAGTGTTATAGTCCTGCTTTTAACTGCTATTTTTGTCCACCACATAAAAAGATCAGCACTGAGGCCCACACGACACAGCCGGTGAACTTGCAGTAATAACAGCCTTACTTTTGACAAAGTGAACAAACTGTCGGTAGAAAGACAGCTGCATACATTTCTGGGTTTTTGACTTTGGAAGCAGTCTCATGCTCGCTTTAGTTTTCATGCGGTAGGCAGTAAAATAGAGAATGATAAAAAAGCCTAGACAGGAAAAAAATTGACTGTTAGTTAATGATATGTACTCACTAAGAGAGGACGATTAAATGGGAGATATTGTTTGAGAGGGAAATATTGCGTGCTGGGCAGTAGTTAGAGCGTTTATTTACTTTTTATGCACATGATCTTGTGTGGATTTTTGGCCTGATGTTGCTAACATTTTCATCTTAACCCCGGGAGACTTAAAGTTGAGCTTCTTTAGATGAGAACTGGATGAGGAGGAGAGAGGATAAGGGCACGCACACACACACACACACACACACACACACACACACACACATGCAAAAAATACTCTTCTTAGCAGTATAAGAAATACAAGAAGATAAGCATAAAGAGACTGACAGAGATAAAATAAGGGTAAGGACAAACTTTTGCAGACAGAACACAGGCTTATACAGTTGTATAAAGGCTTGAGACACAGAGGTACCAACTGAAGTTCCATAAAGATTTGCATTCTTCATTGCTAGGGGAAAGTTAGACAAGGAATGCATGTACAAAGCATAGTATAGTAATCTACTTAGTGTTTTTTTTAATTCAATGATCACTAAACATTATGATATTTAAAATTGACAGTTTTCAGAGGGATCGTCTGGCAGCCTGCGCTGAATTCCTACTTTTGCAACTTTCTCAAACCTGCTGTGTTTCATCAACAATTGATAAAGAAAACCTTGACCTTTCCCATTCATGACTTCTTACTAATTTGTAAATGTGGGATTGTGCTTGGCCTCCATCTGTGCTGTTTGCTTTTAAAAGCTAAATTGGAAACGTGGGAGTTTGGTCAGGAGCCATTCGGAGCCAGCTGTGCAGGCATCATGGGTTTACTCTGGGATTCTCAGAAGACCATGATGCAGCTTACAAGCAGCATCAGAATAAGGGTTTATTGTAAACCAAAGCCCTTGTAAAACTATGCCAAGCCATTACTGTCATTTTTAAAAGTTTATTATCAACACATGCAGTAGCCTGAGAATGAATGTGCATTATAATGCATTTCAAGACAGTGTTGATTCAGTTGCTATACTGTATTGTTGGTTCTTTTTTTCATTTGTTAAGTGTTCTGCATTAAATTAGAGATGTAGGGATCCATTACATGTTGTGTATGTAGTATTATGTTGGCTAAATCCAAGTCAGACCAAGTTCTTCAAGAGTTACTTTTCTGTTTCGTTTTGTTTCTCGCAAAGCTCGCACTTTTATTTTCTTATTGTTTTTCTTTCTGCTTTTCATTTTACGGCTCCCTTGGATACAGTAAATCCCTCCGGTCTGAGTATGTGATTATATACCACTTGCAACCACAGCCTCAGCCCAAGCCTCAGACCAAGGATTCCAGGCCTCGAAAGGAAAGTTTAAGAAAAGCAACATACAGCAAGACTTGCATGGATGACAGTTGTTGAAGAGAATGATGGATACTGTGGGAATGTCCATATTGAAGTAAATCACTAATGATAACTTATGGCATCTCTTTTTTATGCATTAATGGGGTGACAATATTAGAAATAAATCAGGGTTATATTATAGCCATATTAACACATTAGTGACGTAGAGGACAGGGTGGTATAGAGATGGATAATCCGCTGTGGCGACCCCTAATGGGAGAAGCTGAAAAAAGAAGAAGAAGTGATGTAAAACTGAAAAACTGCAAAAGCACAAGACTCATAGCTCCATCTTTATGGAATTAGGCTTTTGTCTGTGTGGTGTTTTATATGCATTTATTCCTGATGAACATCTAAGGGAGGAAAAACTCCCTTAGATGTTATGAGGAAGAAACCTTGAGAGGAACCCGACTCAAAAGGGGACGCCATCCTCACTTGGGTGATATCAAGAGTGTGATTATAGTCTTTGAACAATACAGAACAGAATTCCCATACATGGTGCATTCCAGCTTTCAGTGCCTGGTATAGGCTTTGATTCTACTGGAGCAGGATATTAATATATGAAAAAAAGACTTTTAAAATAATATAAAAGGGTCTCAGAAGAGCTATAGTCTTGCACCATTATATTATGAGCACATGATTTAAACTTTGACCATATATAAGTACATGGTACATTACCTAGTGAAATTCATTGCAAGAATAGTTTCTATATCTAGTGTAGTAAGTAAACATATAAATCAAGGTAAATGTAAATACCTTACACTTAAGTTTCATGTTGCATGAAGTCAAAGCATTGCCATACAGCCTAAAAGCAACTGTAAAACCATTACATAAAGATTCACTAAGCCAGTACTCTATATTAGAAAGTCCCGGTGCTAAAAAAATATCTTAAAGAAGACATCAAACCTAAATACAGTCTGAAGAGTAAGATCCAAATAAATCTGTAAAAAAATAGATGCTGGAAAAAAGTGTAAATGATCCCAGAAGTATTTAAAACTCTCCTGCATGCCAACTGGAAATTGCACATGCAAATTTGTTCTTAATAAAAGAAATGAATCCGCTCTACATACTCCCCCCACCCCGTCTGTTGCCATTGCCATGGTCACGAACACCATGCGCCTGTGTTTAGTTTTCTGTTTTGAGTCCGTCTCCTCCCATGTCAGGTCACCTTTTTGTTTTTTTTCATTGTCTTCATCTGTTTCTTCTTTCCCCTGATTACTTTTGTAGTAATACCCTCCGTGTTTCATTGTCTTGCAAAGTTTCAACAATACCAGGCCTTGTTTTCCCAGTGTCCTTGCTACCTGGTTCATTTGATCTATGCCTTTTTTTTATGGATATTCCTATAATAACCCTGGCAGTCTGCAAACAAACAAACAAACCTGTAATAAATGCACTGATTGTATGTACTACCATTCATAGTAGCCCTTTTGTATTCAATGTGTGATCTTTCACTAAGAAAACATCAGAGTGAGAGAATAAGCGGTTGACGAAAAGTGTGAAGGTAAGAAACTCAGTGTGTATGAGACTGTGAGAATAACTGAATAGGGATGCGAGATATTCAACAGCCTTTAATCAGAGACTTGGAACATTTCCAAATCTTGACTAGTGCGAAATGCCCCAGTGGTACTTCATTTCCTGTCTCTATGTCTATAAAGCTAATCTGTGGCACAGATTTTGTGTCCGTGGATGCAGATGTGTGTTATGTACGTGGGAGATACTGTAACATCTTTTTTTTTTGTTGTTGTTGCTGTCGTGGCTTTCTCATTTTTTCCACTCTTCCACCCCCCCCAGCCATTCTTGATGTTTAAGAGGCTAAGATGGCATCATGAATATTTTAGATGGCTTAATCAAGCCTTTCTTTGTTTTTGAGAGGTTTCATGTAAATATGTTTTGTGTGCATAGCTGTCAGGGTTTGTGTGTCACTGTATGTGAGTAGGATAAAGTAGGTTGAACTGCTTCATAAAGTGTGTGTCTGTGTGTGTGTGTGTGTGTGTGTGTGTGTGTGTGTGTGTGTGTGTGTGTGTGTCCTAATATATTTTAAAGCAATTCTGAAGTAACAGATTATTAATGCTTTTTCTGTCTATCAAAAAAGAAAAAGCACAAAGAACTTTTCTTTTTAATGATTGTAGATGTGGAACATTACATTCTCTTTTCAGTGACAGTCCAAGGTCTCCAAATGTCTTCTTTTCGCTTCATTTCGTCTCTCGCCAACTCTCCCTGTACCTTTCTTTCTTTTTTTTTCTCTTTTTTTTTTCTGTACCCCATTCTGTCCTTTTCTGTCTCGCTCTCCTGCTTCCCAGAAATGCACTAAATCCCTCTGGTCTCAGTATATGATTATATACCACATGCATCACTTGCAACTCCAGCACTATTTCCCACCCTTAGACCAAAGCTTCCTTGCATGCTTCATTAACCCGTATCAAACGCGTGCATCGGAAATGGGCTCCAGTTGGATGCGATTTCTGTTGAAAGGCCATATTCTGAATAAATTAACACAGGATGCTCTGGGTGGAGCATCTGAATTTTTAGCTAAAAAGCAATCTTGTCTAACATCACATCCATCAACTTTTAGTCCTCTGCATATATTTGTTTATTCGCTTGTACTTTAGTTTTTTATCATAAATGATAATGGGTTTTAAATTAGCTGCCAATAATAGACCTGACTCACTGTTGTTTTCTGGATAAAATGATCACTGAGCTAACTATGACTTTTGCTAGCAGGGTTAGCCACACACTACTAGCTTTACACGAGTAAGGTAGTTTTGAAGAACATAAAATTATGAACACAAATATAACTAAATATAAATATAAACTATATAAGCAAATCTAAGCTGAAAGGAAAATATTTTCAGTCACCAGAATTCTGATACATTAGAAGGACTACGTAATACTACCTTTAAATTTAGCTCAGAGAAAGAAATAAGAGGGAAGCTGCTTTATGACTGAGGTGATTTTGTATCTCAGCAGCATGAAATCATTTCTTATGATGTAATTTTTATTAAATTGTACTTAATAATGAGACAAATTTCACATAGATTTAGAGTAGATAGAAATACAAAGAAGTCTCTTACTGGACCTGGGTTTCTTTGCATTGCCTGAATGACTTCAACACTTAAAGAATGGGAAGTGCCTGAAATCAGAGTACAGAGGAAGAAATTGTGATTTTAATGCATTCAATAGTAATTTCTGAACCCATTATACAACCCACAACCATCCTCGTGAAGCTTGGAGCTTTTAGATAAGTGGTGAGGAAAGTGATAGCGCCGTAGTTAAAATTTTGGATGTCTGATCAGAAGGTGGCGAGTTTAAATGCCAGGACCACCAATGTACCACTACAGGGCCCTTAAACAAGGCCTTTAAACCTCACTTGCTTGGTTGTATAAATGAGGTAACTGTAAGTCCATCTAGATCTGGCCCCTTTAGTAATGAAGTAAGGACAATAAATTAGCTGAAGTACCTGATCCAAAACCTAGGCCTGAAATAAGGAAAAAAAAACTCTTTTGATAAGTCAAGAACACTTTTCTCAATGCTTTATAAAAGCAAACCCTAGACACTAAACATAATGCAGTATAGAGATATATAGATTTTATATGAATACTGTATAGTAAATACCTATATAAAATATGACTTATGTGAAATCTTTGGAGGCCTTTCAGCACGTCTCCGTTTCACACAAGGTGACTCGTATATGTGTCCCTGTGCCTTTGGACTTTAGCCAAGGACGTAACTGCAGTAACGGCCGATTATAAGGGACCCTTTCAGTTTTATGTGCTGTGATCTTACTGATATGGTCCCAGTGTGTCTGTTTGGGCCTGGTCTTAAATTTAGCCTGGCGTGTAAATTGAATCTGTCCTTTTGGCTGTAAAACAAGGTCTCCGTCTTGACAAGTCCCTGCCCCATTACATCGCTCAACAAAATTGAATCGCAAATCCATGTGGGGCAACCTGGCAGGAGCTGGATAGAAGAGAAAGAGAAAAGTGTTGGTGGGTTTATAGTACGTAACTAATTACCATCCCCAGCACCTAATCAAAACGATTCTAACCTCAGATTCAAACTTTTTAAAGGGTGAACACCACTAAATATATTCCATTTTCAGCATCGTAAAAAAAATCTTGTTTTATTGTTTCATTCTTGCCAAAGAATAATTACAGGATGACAACTCATTGAAACATAAATCCAGTCCAGGAGGAAAAAACATCTGATGTATTCATGACAGCTTGTTGGATGCCGAAATATCCAGAGTGTCTAAATAGATTATGGGCCACCATAAACATATCCAGAACATGAAACAGGCACACTGTTTCTAGTATAAAAACGTTAATTTTTCATGGATTCTTCACCATTATAGAACATTACAACAAACCCTCATAGTCATTACAACACAGTGTATAGCTAATATGGCTATACAGATTTATTCATAAAAATACCTGTAGTTGTTTTATTACTGCAATATACCCAGTTCCAGTATAACATTTAACCAAATTATTTGAGGAAAATTTACATTTATTTGAATTCGTTTGAACTAAACTTAGGATACATTTATACTGAGTGTTTACTTACTGTATTAGGTAAGTAAAATATATATAACATAAATACCATGCTTATTTATCTTAACTCTGATATCTTATAGCATGTGACATATACCACACTGTCACATAGTATGTGTCCTCTGTGAGAGACAGAAATATACTGTAGCATCTTTCCAGTAAAAAAAGGAATCTGATAAAGCATTTTCCTCATTTAACAGTCTCTTGCATTATGCAAAGTACATGAAATACCTTCTGCAACTAATGTAAAATTCTGATGTAAAAATGAACATTGTGTGAAGGCCTGGGAATATTTGGTGTAATATGTGTGAAGGCACTTCCAACTGTACAATTTTCTCACATATACAGTTCTGTAAACTTTATACTCTGCTAAAATTATGAATGTTTCACAGTGGTTTGGTGCAACTAATGAGCACTGACACTGGAAGACTTCCATTAGCATCAGCTAATTTTTCATGTATTTCCTGTTAAAGATACTGGTTATTTATTATCTTAAACATAAAGCTCAGCAAGAGCAGTTCATTTCAATGATTGTCTGTCAGTATCTTATCGGGATTGCTGAGTATTTAAAGAAAGCCATACTGAAAGCCTCAAAGTCAAATTAAATCAAATCAAATTTTATTTGTCACATATACATACATACAGAGTACGACATGCAGTGAAGTGCTTTTTTTTCTCTAATGCTATGGTCTGGAGTGTGATATTCCGCACACACAACAGCAAACTGGCAACAATTTCAGTGTTTTAATTTATTGGACATGTCGAACATTTTAACAGTTTATAGTTGGATTTAATGTTGTGGAACGTCCAAGAGACAAGTTAGTTCCTGTTCTCACTCACATTAGAGCTGTGATAAACAGTCATTCTCTGACCAGCCTCCTCCCTCTCCCTCTCAAAAGTACAGGATTTCATTTTACAGAAAAACTGGAAAGCATAAACTTTTCTTTCCTAAAAACTTTAACGGTCTTAGAACACATACTATAAACATATTTTGTAAATGGTAATGTCAAATATTATACATATTAATTTGTTAAACAACAATTTTTTCATATCTGTTCATCATTAGACTTATGTGGAAGTCCTTGGTATAGGCTGTTACTATAGAAACTATAATCTGTCATTTACCACGTTGCTGTCTGTTCAATATAACATCAAAAACCTTTTCTTAGGTCCTTCTCACTTCACATTTCAATACGGAATACACCATTATTTCCTCAGTTTATGTGCTGGATAGGTGCTCAGTTCTTGATGCGAGACTTAGAGCGACGTGACAAGCGTAGGCCACGATCATTTCTTGCTCATTTTACTTCATCATTCCTACTGCACAAATCCGTCATCCTCTCCACCCATGTGATTTATCCCAGAGCTGATTACTGCTTATTATCCGTTCCAGTGAAGTCAAACTGAAATTAAAAGATTTGCTCGATTTGCTCAATTTGCTTTTTCTGTGTCGGAATTAGTTTGACTCAAGCCCACACAGACATGCAGGAAAACATGCTGAACATTGCCTACGCACACATACTTAGCCTTTAGCACTCCACCCTACCGCATACAACACACAGCCTGACCAGTCTCCGATCTGGCACACGGATGTAAACTTGTTTGCATGACGCACTAACAGGGCGTTAGAAATAAAATGTGCCAATGTGACAGGAGGCTAAATCATCTCTTCTTTCCCATTTTAATCAAGTGACAGATGGAAAGCTCAGGCGGACAGTGTGTTTGCGAAGTTGGGTGTGTACTAAGCAATTTAGTTTTTTTTCCCGTAATCATAGAGCCTAAGCACAAGCCTGAGATTCAATTGATTTTGTGTACTTTTAGTGTCTTTTCTCTGGCATGCTCCAGGTGTTCCTGATGTTTAACTTGAATGTGATTAGTTGACTCATTGATGAGGTGTTTTCTGTAACTGCAATTGCTGTCTTGCTCTTTGTTGCCATTGAATGAAACCGCTTGAAGTATTCCCGATTCTATGATCTCATGCAATATTTATTTATTTTATGTAATTTTGTCAGATCTGATTCTGATGTAAAAATTAAAGGTCTAACTATAAATTAAACATGTTAAACTGTCATAAAATGCTGTTAAAATATTAGTTGATGTATTTGTGAAGGCCTGGGAATATTAGGGGTAATATGTGTGAAGGTTTGATTACCTTTGAATGCTAAGGAGCACAACATTTATTAGCAGCCAATATCTGATTACAAATGGAATTGATGGGACAGTTTTGCTGTGGCAGGTAACTATCCTTTTGTGTTTTCTTTGTGTTAAACTGGCTCTATTGTCAAGGTGATCTATTTAGACATATCAAGCAAGATAAACAATTAAGTAAAAGCATTTTCATGGGGCATTATTGTTAATAGATCACCAATTTGAAATTTATTGATTTAAAAGTAACGTTTTATATATATATATATATATATATATATATATATATATATATATATATATATATATATATATATATATATATATGTGTGTGTGTGTGTGTGTGTGTGTGTGTGTGTGTGTGTGTGTGTGTGTGTGTGTGTGTAAATAAAGTTGATTTCACTTTAGCAGCAGCCAAACAAACAGTGTTTAAATTTACTTTTTGGGTACCCAAACCTTAAAACTTGCTGTCTGTTGTCTGTGAAATGTGTAGAAACTGGGAAATCGATGCAAGTGTGAGCATCATGACTGAGCTAAATTTAATCCCAGAGTGAGGGGATTATTTTCAGCATTTATCAGTATGATGGCCCGCAGACAGGGTTTCCACACACACATAGACGCGCACATACGGATTGTACTACACACCATCAGATGTGCAAAGACAGCTGGTGTCATGCCTTTCTTGCTGAGGATGACCACTCTGCATGAAATGAGCGGGGGGGAGTTACTTTCCACCTTTTCCTCTGAGTATATTGTTTTTAGTACTCTTGAATTAACAGAAAAGAGAGAACATAAAGACAGAGAGAGAAGGAGTGAAAGAGAAATGGAGCAGAATGTGTGAATACGATATAGATGGAGAGAAAGAGAGTGAAGAGAGACAGTAAAGGAAAGAGAGAGAGAGAGAGAGAGAGAGAGAGAGAGAGAGAGAGAGAGCAGGAGATTGCTCCTGAGTGATGGCTAGGGAAAGGAGGCCTGACAAAATACAACAAAAGTGATGTTAAAGGCCATGCTGTGGATTCCAACACTGTCTTATTGCATATCTTTTGGCTTTCTCAAACACAAACACACAAGCACACACACACACACACACACACACACACACACACACACACACAGAGAGAGACAAGACAAAAATCTTATTTTCCTCCATATTTAAAAGCTGCCAAAAAACTTTTCCTTCATGAGGCCCAGCCAAGTGTATTCCTATCATCTTGGGAACATTCAGTTCCCACAAAGCCACACAGTTCTTGCATAGACTCACAAAAAAACCTTGTTAACAGCCTATAAATAATCAAACTCACTGTAATCAGTCTTTTTTATGAATTACAAGGCTTGGAAACTACTTGGAACTACTTGGATCATCCAGACACAGTAATAGTTTGCAAATGTGTATATATTTTGGCGCAGACTGTAAATATATATATATATATATATATATATATATATATATATATATATATATATATATATATATATATATATGCATGATTAATAATACATTGGTTTAATATTCTACCACTAAACATTTCAGGATGTTTTGTTTTCTCGGCATGTCAAATAAGACTATACTGGGTTTTGTGTGTTTTCTCACAATAGTAAGGCTTGTGCATGTTAAATGATGAGTCATGGCCATCGTTAAACCAATGTGTTTGTGTCATGCAAAGTGCTGTGAGACAGTCTTCCTGTTTAACAAACATGCCTTCAAGATAGGATATAGTGACCTCATTTCTGCAAAACGATGAAACTATAGGTATACTGAAGGAATCCCCACTACAGCTGTCCAGACACAATAGATGCCCTGAAGTATTGCACAGTGACATTACAGGCCTGTTGGCACCTGCAGAGAGAGAGAGAGAAAGAGAGAGAGAGAGAGAGAGAGAGAGAGAGAGATTTTGGTCACACACACACACACACACACACACACACACACACACACACACATTTCACAAAGCATGACCCTGTCATTTTAAACAGTAGGGTATTCATTAACAGCTGGAGTTAAGGAATGAGCTAAACACTGCCCTAAACATACTGTGTGTGTGTGTGTGTGTGTGTGTGTGTGTGTGTGTGTGTGTGTGTGTGTGTTTAGGTCTTGTTGACAGCCTGCAATGCTATATACCTGAGCTTAGGAGATGAGCTGCAGCTGTGTTCAGCTACAGTATATTTTCGAAATTCATTTTTCTTTATTCTTTCTTTATTTTGTTTGTGTGTGTGCGCGTGTGTGTACGCGTGTGTGTGCATGTGTGTGTGTGTGTGTGTGTGTGTGTGTGTGTGTGTGTGTGGCATAAGTGTTTAGGTAAGCAAGCAGTAGTTTGTGCAGATTGCGGTGGGGGGGTTTGGGGGGCTGGGGGGTGTAGAATATACCGTTGACCAACGTTTCAGGCTTTAATTTTTTTTTTTTTTGACAGAATGCTGCAGTATTTCCTAGATAAAAAAATTAAAAAAGGGTACACTTTGTAACTATAGACTTCTGTCTATGTAACCATAGTCTTCTTCGATTTACAGTTTAACTCCGTGAATGCAAACTGCAGTTGAATTCATAAATGTTTAATCTCTAAACGTTGTGTGGTAAAACATCCCAAACCAGAGTAAACACTGATTATCTCCTCATCATGGCACCTGTTAGTGGGTGGGATATATTATGTGCAGCAAGTGAACAGTTTGTTCTTAAAGTTAATGTTTTAGAAAAAAATGGGCAAGGATAAGGATTTGAGCAAGTTTGACAAGGGCCAAATTATGGTGGCTAGATGACTTAGTCAGAGCATCTCCAAAACTGCAGCTCTTGTGGGCTGTTCCCAGTCTGCAGTGGTCAGAAGTAAGGAAGAAACATTGGTGAACTGGCGACAGAGTGATGGGTGGCCAAGGTTTATTGATGCACGTGGGGAGCGAAGGCTGGCCCGTGTGGTCCGATCCAACAGACGGGCTTCTGTAACTCAAATTGCTAAAGAAGTTAATGCTGTTAATGCTCGACAGTTCAGGAATGTTTTGGCAGCAAAGAGGGACTAACACAATATTAGACATAATAATATTATGCCTGATCAGTGGCCATAAAGTTATGCTTCAAAGTAATCAATGTGCAGCTTGTATAGGAGTGCAGATGTTCTCTAAAATGTACTGTTCTCTAAAAATAACTCAACATACAGCTATTATTGTCTAAATAACTGGCTAAAAAAAGTGAGTACACCCTAAGTAAACATGTGTGTCCAAAGTTTCAGTATTTTGTGTGAGCACCATTGTTATCTACAGTAGCACTGCCTTAATCATCCTGGGCATGGAGTTCACCAGAGCTGCACAGGTTGTTGCTTAAATCCCCTTTCACTCCTCCATAATACCATCATAGAGATGCTGTATTTTAGACACATGGTGCTTCTCCACCTTCCACTTGAGAATACGCCACAGGTGCTCAATAGGGTTCAGGTCTGGAGGCATACTTGGCCACTCCATCACCTTTACCTTCAGCTTTCTCAGCATTGTCATCTTGTCAGTGCGTTTGGGGTTGTTATTATTATAATCGGTCCAGTTTCTGAAGCAAGGGCATCATGTTCTGCTTCAGAATGTAACAGTACATTTTGGAATCCATGTTTGCCTCAATGAACTGCAGCTCCCCAGTACCAGCAGCACTCATGCAGCCCCAGACCCTGATGCTACCACCACCATGCTTGACTGTAAGCAAGCCACATTTTTTTTGCAAGACACGTGCTGGATACCATTTGAGCCAAACACGTTTATCTTAGTCTTATCAGACCACAGACCATGGTTCTAGTAATTCATACTGTCTGATAGGTTGTCTTCAGCAAACTGTTTGAGTTTTTTTTTGTGTGACAGCCTCAGAAGGCAACGGCCATGCAAACCAACATGCAGTGTGTGGCACATGGTCTGAGGGCCGCCAAGTGGACCTTCCGCTTTTGCAAACTCTAAATGCTGGCAGCACTCATGTTTCTGCTTTTTGACGCCAGCTTCTGCACCAGCTTCTTTGTTCGACCCATGCAAGGCCTGTTTCCAGTTTTGGAAAACCTCTGTATGAGCCTGGCCAATGTACTGTAACTCAGTTTCAGGGTGTTACTGATCTTCCTATAGCCTGGGCCAAGTTTGTGGAGAGCAACAATTCTAATTCTCAAAGTTCTCGCATGAGGTGCCATGTTAAACATCAAGTGGTCAGCATGAGAAAATTGTACAAAGCACCAAATTTAAACTTCTATAATACAAGATTCACAAATATGTATGGTCCTGTCAAAACATGAACATGATGAATAGGACATGTGGCTTTGCATGGTTACATGACGTAGAGCTGTTATCACTTAGGGTCTCACTTTTGTTGCCAGCTATTTTGCTATAATAGCTGGATGTTGAGTTATTTTCAGAGGTCTGTAAATCTGTACTGCTATACAAGCTGCACATTGACTACTCTACAATATATCCAATTTTCATTTCTATGGTATTGTCTGTTGAGAAGATATATTAAAATAGTTGCTGAAATGTGAGGGGTGTACTCACTTTTCTGACATACTGTATATATACCTATTGTATACTGTTTCAAAATAAGTGTGATATGCACTTTTCAACGGTGTTTGATTTTGTCAATGGTATGTTTTCTTTACACTCATGATCCCTGTCAGCCTATAATTTACAACTGAGCCTGTCCAGACAAGTGTGTGTGTGAGAGAGAAAGAGAGAAAAAAAGAGAGAAAGAGAGAAAGAGAGATCATAGATAGAAAAGATCACAAAAGATAACAAAGATCAGTGATTTTGTGCCATTTTGTCAATTTAAAAGGTATAGAAATATATTTAATTTCGTACATTCGGTTGTAATATTAAATATTACAAATAAAGTTTTTGCACATACTTCTGGAGTCCATGCATGCTCGAGTACATGCTATCAAATACGGGAAACATGAAACATAAAACTCTGGTTATTGTCATTGATATAATTTGAATGGATTAAACATTTTGTTCTAAATTTGAACTTAATGATAATAATGCAAAATATGAATATTATTTGGATTTGGAACCTGCTTTCTCTTCCTTTCAACCCTAACCTTCATGAGAAATGGAGTTTGTGCAGACAGTACAGTGACAATGATGTGTTTTTTGTAAACAGCTGTCTGGTTCCTGTTCTGGGAGGGTACACATTAACATTCTGAACCACGCCTAAACAATTACTACATGCTACATAAATACATATTTTGAATTAAGTGGCTGTTAGTTATATTTTGTTATTTATATTTTGAATTGAGTGGCTATGTTAGTATCTAGTGACTGCCATGTACAATGAGGCATTTTAATTATCTAATATGACTAATTCAAGCTCTTTCATCAGTGTATAAAACTATATTTTAACAAACACGTTAACATATATAAAATATACTTCTTTAGTGCTTCTCACTGAATATATTTTCAATCAGTGATTTGCCATGTCACAAAGAATAAGCTGTTTATAAATACACAATGTGAACAAAAGTATTGGGACATCTCAATTTTTCAGCCATATGTGTTCTTTTCCAAACTGTTACCACATAGTTGGAGGCACACTATTGTATGTCTTAGGATGTGGTATCATTAAATTTTCACTACACTTCCCTAAACTAGGAGACTCAAATGTGTTCCAGGGTGACAATGCCCCTGTGCACAAAGCGAGCTGCATGAATTTACATTGTTTGGAGTGAAAGATTTTGAGTGA
The DNA here is from genome assembly GCF_014805685.1 of Silurus meridionalis. Lineage (NCBI taxonomy): Eukaryota > Metazoa > Chordata > Actinopteri > Siluriformes > Siluridae > Silurus > Silurus meridionalis. Next base: position 8,257,368 of record NC_060903.1, read on the forward strand.
CCCGCTATAGAGTTTTGATCTCCACCCTATTAAACACCTTTGGAATGTATTGGAATGCTGACTGCACCTTAGGCCTCCTCACCTACATCAGTACCTGCCTTCACTAAAGCCTTTATGGTTCATTGAGCGCATATTTCCACAAGCACACCCCCAAACAGCAAATTAAGACAGTGTTAAATGAAATGTTTATTACATACAACTCTAATAATCAGGCATCCAGAAACTTTTGTTTATATAGTGTATTTGATCAGATGAGGAGAATGGTGAAGCTGAGTGGCAAGATGTAATCATGTAAATAGTGTTTATTGAGAAAAAACTCTGTTTTTTTGCGCGCGTTAACGCACAGGAACACAGAGTTAAACCAGGAAACTATTCAACCTACTACACAGGGGTACATGAATACTGGAAAAAAGCAAATAAAGCTCTGGCTATTGACAAGAATGCATGATAAGACATTACAGCAAACAAGTGGAGACACAGGATGTATATATTACAACTAATGAAGTGAAACAGGGCTCAGGTGGAAATGATTAGGAATTCCAGCCAGTCATGAGACCAGGGTAGAAACAAGCTCCAAACAGAAACCAAATAAACCAAAGACATGGCTATTGTTGCTATGGGAACTACAAGAGTGTTGTGGCATTCTGTGACTAAAAAACTAAATAGCAATGATGTATTTATATATATATATATATATATATATATATATATATATATATATATATATATATATATATATATATGTGTGTGTGTGTGTGTGTGTGAGTAAGCGCATAAATAAATGGATTGGCCAAAAATGCTGGTCTAGATAACTCTTTAGACTTTTGTGGAAAAATTGGACAAATGAAGACTGGAAGAAGATGCACATTCCACAAGTAGAAAAAATAAGTTGTACAATGGTTGAAAGAAAAGAAAAGAAAAGAAAAGAAAAGAAAAGAAAAGAAAAGAAAAGAGAAGAGAAGAAGATTGTAAAGGTGAAAACTCACAAATACCTACCACTGGTTTATTAAAAAAATTGGAATCATTTTTTTGCACATATTTTATAGGGTGTGGAAAAGACAGAGAGTGAAATAAATGGGGCTTATTCTGGACTCCCCCGTTAGACCAGGATAAGCCAAGCTAAAACTCAGATGTGACTGTGGTAAAGCATATTGGCGTGGATAAATCATAAGAGAAAGATTTAACTTTTATGTCTGTGAGAGAGATATTTTTGCATTTTGGCAGGAACTCGGTTCATTAAAAACTGAGCCTTTTCATTCCTTCAGCAAGCCTGCTACAGAGAGAGATAGCAAGCGTGAGAAAAGAAGACGACTAGGGGATGATAGGAGAAAGGAGAAAGAAAGTCTGGTGGAGAGGTAAGGGCAAGGGAGTGAACAACACCCACAGGGGGGAGGGAGAAAGAGAGAGAGAGAGCGAGAGAGAGAGCAAAGCTGTACAAAGGGTGCTTTATGGCATAGGGCAATAGGGAGATGATGTAACCTTTTTTATCTTAAAAACATGAACACACACACACAAAAACACACTCACACTTAACTGCACACATGCTGTTTATAGGATCTTCAGGTGTGTTCAAGAAATACACCTGTTGATATTTATTGAGGTTAGCAAGAAGAAATGCTACGTCCTAACATTGTAAACTGCCCCAACCCTGTATAAGTCATATAAATTAAAGTGTTAATATTAAAAAAAGAATGCAATTCTTAATTCTAATATTGTCATTCATATGAGTATTAAGCCCAAGTGTTCCCAGTGGTATATTAAATGTATTTTTTTCTTTTGCTGTTATAAAACCCCTTTTTATATTTGACCCATGTACAGAACAATTACATTTTTTTTTATTTCTCACATCACAGATGCACACATGCTCAGAGCCAAAGAGTCAATAGTTTACAGCCCATTTACTCTATTTACTAATGTTTGACTAACATTTGGCTAATGTGTTTCTATGGCATATGGCTTCTTACTGAGGCTCAAAAAAAAAAAAAAAAAAATGCTTTGAGTAAATTCAACAAGCTCATATCTAATCAGATGCTCTATGGAAGAAAATGTTTAGTCTAAGGTCTAACTGGTTTATTCCACTTTTGTGTTTTTTAACCAGTAGAATACTTTTCATATATACAGTAGCAGTCCTATTTATCTCCTGGTTACATGAACGACGGGTTTTTATTAATGCTTCTAGTGCATTTGTGTTTCTATAGTGACAGCTTGTTTACAAGGACTTGCACGGAGAATGCTCTAAACAATCTATATCTTTTATAATCTAATATCCGGTATTACTGCGTGTGTTCAAGACGAGGATTATGTCTTTATTATTTTCTGGTGCTGATTTCTAAGTTTCTTTGACTAACCCTTAACGCTGTTGCCAAGAAAAATAAAAAAGCACGAGTTTTGGAAACCTGTCTGTGCTTATATGATTTCTGTTGCAACTGGAGTTAGCGAGCTCTCCCTTAACCAGACTCAACTCGTTACAACGGCTTGTATCTAAACAGTAGCTGATCAAGAAAGTCATTGTTTACTGTCTTCCTCCTTCCTTTCACAATAATTTCTCTCTGGAGTTTATCTTTTGGCATCGTCGTGTGTTTAAAAATCACCCAGTGAAAGCTTTTCTCCCGATGCCGTGCAGGTCAGAACACAGGTGAGGTGCGTTTTTTCGTTTACGTTCGGAAATTTCATTGGTCTAATGTTATGTCACTCAGTTTTTTGGCTTGAAGTTTGTGAAACCGGGAAAAATTCATAAATTAACCGCTTCGTTGTTTAAGCCGCGAGGTTCAAAATGTGGGAAAAAAGTAGCGGCTTATAGTCCGAAAAATACGGTAATCTGATTAAACATTATTTTGAGTTGTCAAGCATTTAAATTTAAATGTCAGTTTTACTGACAGTTTATCAAAAAGTATGAGTTTACAAGGGAAAAGAAGTCATCATCTTTTTCAGAAAGCATAGTGTAGTTCTGAAGGTTTTTTTTTTTTCATTTTGAAGGCAACAAGCAAAAGCCTTTATTTGTAACATATACTGTAAATTGCAGCTAAGTAAAATTATTATTTTTATTATTTATTTACATATCCCAGCTGGCTAGGAAGCTGATATCAAAGCATCGAGTCAGCCTTGATACAGTGCTCCTGGAGCAGAAGGTTACCCAACAGTGGCAGCTTGGCAGTGATAGGGTTTGAACCCGCAACCACCTGATCAGTAGCCTTAACTGTGTAACCACCACTGCCCAAAAAAGTGCCTTCTCCAAACCTCTTACACCCAGTGAGAATCAAACCCCCATACCAGTGAGACAAACATTTGGATGTTTGATTTGGTTAAACTGGTTAGGTTTTGAGGAAATATATTTCTCAACATACATTATAGGCTTGTAATATTTATATGCTAATTTTTTATCATAAATATTGTCTGCCAAAATTTTGCTACATCCAACATTTGTTTCTATGATTATACACGAAGCTGTGAAGTTTAATCTGATGTACAGTATTGAGTAAATAAAAAGTCAAAGGTCACCTCCAGGAATGAAACAGATGCTGAAGCTCAAGTATACCATCCAGTGAACATCAGTTTTATTCATTTTCCACTGTCAAATTAACTAAAATGATTATGCATGGATAAAACTGTCAGATGTCAGACAACTGCAGATAATAACACTGCTAAAGTGAGCATGTTTTTTAGTAAGCATCGCCACATCAAAAGACTTTAGATCAACCTCAATCCTAATTCTTTAGAAGTTGAACCTGGCTCTAACACGTGTAAATTGCTCCTGTAGAGCTCATTATTCCTAAATATTTGGACTTCATGTTGAAAGGAAGGGTAAAATATTAGTTCAGAAAATAAAACCAGAGAAAATACAAATCTCACCATACTGTAAGACACACTGTTCCAATACACATTCATGCTTTATCACAGGTATCATGATTCCTATTTATTTATTTTTTTCAAAGACTACAAATTATTCAACATTTTAAAATTTACAATATGAAAACTGGAAAATGGAAAGTTTTAGAGTTATAATTGTGTAATTGTAAAAGATTGCCGCTTTCAATTATTGAATTTAGAACATGTTTACTGTTTATTTATGTTTTCTTTTAAAAAAAAATATTATATACAATTTTTGCCATTTTGTTCTCCTTTAATGTGGTTTTGATGACTATGTTTTTTATGCTATAGCAACTTTCTATTCTATTTATTTCCCCTTTCTAACAGGCTTAACAGTAAAAAAATCCACAAATTTTCTTTACCAGATTAACTGCTTTCCGTTGCCAAATTCTTTTTGATTATCTGAATTCCCATCTTTTTTCCCAACAAATTCATTTAACAAAGAGACAGTGACTCCTTGTGTTTTTTTTTTTTTACTCAAGGGAGAATTTATCAAAAGCATATTGTAGAAAGCCAAAACTTAAGCTCAGTGAGACAGTGCAGTTGCTGTTTTGCTCCAGTAGAAAAATAGTTTTGTCCTGACTCAATCTCTGGCTGAAGAAATACACCTTATGTTGAATTCAATTCATGTTAAAAAGACAGCAAACTATCACACTATCATCATATTGTGTATAAAAAGTAGGCGTTGCACATAAATGATTATTTCCAGACAAATGTTCTAATAATAATTATTAATTTAAAAAGTTTTTAAAGTGAGTATACAGTTCAGCCTGTCTTTTATTAGAACATAATTATTAAGCATGTGAGCACAGGGTCATGGACTCCACCACTTATAAGCAAATATCTAATGGTTTAGTAAAGTACTGTTTTGAATAAAAAGGTGCAATTTTCCACAAGGCTTAAAATAATATAGAATACACATCTGGATTAAGAGGTTTAATGGATTTTATTTCCAATAAAAAATAAATAAAAAAACCCACAAAGAATTTTAATAAAGTGGAGTTAAAATGTGCATGGAGTGAGAGAATTCAACTGGGAGAGAAAGGATAAAGGGTCGCTGTTGGCCCACAGGTTGCAAATGACCATGGACGAACTGACCGTTTTTCACTTTCCGTCTCATGAAAAGTTCTTTTGAGCATAGATGTGAAAGAGGGATTACAGAGAGGTGAAGGGGAAGAAAGAGCCTTGCATTCCTTGTCCACACCTCGTACATTCATCTTTCACCCTCGAAATCTTTTCACTCTCGCACAGCGGTGTCCATATGCGCTTTCACAAAAAGGCATGACCGATTTGGGATTTTTGCATTTGCTTTCTTTTCAGTAACTTGCCTCTTCCTTGCCTGGAAACATTCTGGCTAGAGCTCAGTCACTATCACCAAGTCCACAAAACATGAAACTGAAAGTAAGTAAATGTCATTTCAAAACAATAGCAAAAAAAAAACCAAGTTTTTTATCGGGCTACTGCACTAGCTTTCTGACATAATATACACCGGCTAGCCACATTTTACCAGGAACACCGCTACACTGTATATTTTTTCCTAATATTTACAATCAGGGTGCCAAAACTTAGAAACTAGGGATGCTAAGATTCACCAAATCACACTGGTGCATCGTCATAAAAGTTAACGATGTGATGCATCATTTTTAAAAAGTGAGTATCGGATAAAGTTGGCATTTGTATCAGAATGCATCCTTTTTAAAATATTTGCATCATGTAAAAAAAATATTTATTTATTTATAATTATCAGTAGATATTTTTGTTACAGTTATAAAAATACTTGTATTATTTAGAAAGTGGCCAATAATTTGTGACCAATATTTCATATGTAGATTGATTTCTTCACACTAAAGCGTGTTCTCTCAGCTCCACTGCTGCTACGTGAATATGACGCATCACAACACCACGGAGAACAAGCCGTGTCCTGAGAGTCACATTGAATACAGATTAACATGGCAGAGGTAGAGCTGTTTTTTTCATTTTCTTTGCACTGTTTGTGAAAGGGTCATGCGTTCGAAGTCAGAAGACACTTAATTAAATGTATGATTTGCTGTCTGTCTGAACCAAAAAAAAAAAAAAAAAAAACAAACTATCTGTACCATAATGAATTAAATAGCATCACATTTTTTCCATTGCATCGTATTGCATTGAATCACATCGTGTTGATCAAAACGAAATCAGGTCGCACTGCATCGCTATAGGGGTGAATCGTATCAGATTGCATCGGTCGCTGCTTCATCTGTATTTTTAATGTGTCGTATCAATGGCTATTCATCAAGAAGCGGATCAAGATGCGACTCATCGTTTTGGAGATCCGCATCCATAATAGACACGGTAAAAGCAGTGAGAAGCAAATTACATTATTGAAGAATGATGTTAAGAAAGATCTCAACAAAGACTTTTATGATGAATTCATTATAAAACTTTCTTTCGGCTTTTCCCGTTAGGGGTCGCGACAGCGGATCCTCCGCACGTTTGACTTGGCACGTTTTTACGCTGGATGCCCTTCCTAACGCAACCCTCCCCATTTATCCGGGCTTGGGACCGGCACTGAGAGTGGCTGGGGTTGGTTCCCTGACCGGGGATCAAACCCGGGCCGCAGTGGTGAGAGCGCGCATCCTAACCACTAGACCACCAGGGGACCCATGATGAATTATTATATATATATATATATATATATATATATATATATATATATATATATATATATATATATATATATATATATATATATATATATATATATATATATATATATATATATATATAGCAGCTTTTCACTGCTTTTACCGTGTCTATTAGGGATGTGCATCTCCATAATGATGATTCGCATCTTCGTACACACACACACACACACACACACACACAGGTATTTGATAAGTTAAAAACAATATATTTGGGTATGTCTGGTTCAGGAACTTGAAAGACTAACTTCAGGGTACTTGTGAAGAGAACGAGAGAAAAGTTGCTTTGAAAGCTTTGATCAGAAATCAATGTGTGGGTATGTGTCTGTGTAGTACAACACTTGAAGTTTCCACCTCAGGTGTCTTCTATTCATCCTGGGTCTCTCTTTCTTTCTGTCCCTCTTACTCTGACACACACACACACACACACACACACACCTTTAGTCCTTGCAAACACATCTGTGTTTTGTGGGTCATGTGATTCTTGCTGTAATCCTTGCTGGTAAAAATTATCCTGTTTGACCAGCCTGCTCTCCCCTTTACTACATACACCACATCTATTCATGCATCCATCCATCCATCCTTTCATCATTGCTCATCTGTTGGTCACCAGTCATTCATCACACCCTCCTTCCGCACTTCAAGCCTGTCTTTTCCCCAGAACATTTCTGTGTGCAAGTGTGTGCATGTGTGTGTGTAGCCCTCCTCTTTAATGTATTAAAAAAAAACCCTCTTGCTCTATCTCTTTCTCTTTATCTCTATTTCTTTTTTTCCAGTGATTATGATTTTCATCGACCTTAAGCTCTTAATGCAAGTGGTGCAGAGGAAGACGTGTTCTAAATCTGTGAATTTTGCTGCTAGCAGTTCATTTCCGTCAGCATGTTTCACACATTGACATCATTTGTTGAAAATGTTCTGATAAAGTGTTGCTTTATAGAAGAAAGGTGTTTGACTCATTTCCATGACGTTCTGCTGATTTGAGTCCTTAAAAAAAATTGCAGCAGATGAGATATAGACGGCTGAGTGATGTTGACGTTTTATTGCTCTTCACTTAATTGCACGCAGACTAACGCATGCAACAAAGAAGAAATATGCATTTTCTCAAGGAATACAGAAGGAGATACAAATACGAGCTGCATTTTTATCCTTAAAAATTTGCAAGGAATTTGGTTGAGACCAGAGATGCCTCCATGGACAAACAGCAGCATTTGTTTATTTATGATTTAAAATTTTTGGCTTTGGCTATACCAAGTTAGCTCAGTGGTTAAGGCTCTGGGTTGCTGATAGGATGGTCAGGGTTCAAGCCCTGGTATTGCCAAGCTGCCTTCTTTGGGGCCCCTGAGCAAGGCCCTCAACCCACAGTTCTCCACGGGTCCTGTCATGGCTGACCCTGCACTCTGACCCCCAGCTCCTAACATTGCTGGGATGTACAAATAAATAATTGTAAGTGCTGTAAATGCATATGTGCCAAGTACAAAGCACGTTGTTTTCTTTTTCCTTTTTCTTTTTGAACAGATAGAGTCAAGTCAAGAAGCTTTTATTGTCATTTCAAATATATAAAGTTGACGCAGTACACAGTGAAATGAGACAACATTTCTCCAAAACCCTGGTGTTACATAAAACAACATAGAGCTACATCACACAACATAGAGCTACATAACAGAACTCAGAGCTAATGACTAAAGTCAGTTGTCGTCGCCACATAAAGTGCATCGTGTGCAACCGAGTGCAAACAGTGCAGACAAAAGACAGTGCAAACACAAGACATGCAGAAGATACACAAAATAGCGCCAACCAGTATACCTTTTATGTTTTATACAGGAAATTGTGCAAAAAAGAAAACTATAAACAAGAGTGTAATTGTAAACATACAAGACAAAAGGTTGTTCAAAACCACAAAATGTTGTGCAAAACATGGAACAAATACAGAAAGTCTTCATAGTTTACACTCTTAATGCTGACACTTGATAAAAGTACTAGAAATCTGCCTTTTGAAGTTGTTTTTTTATTGAGGGAAGGTAACAGTAGATAGATAGATAGATATAGGGAAGGTAACGATAGATAGATAGATAGATAGATAGATAGATAGATAGATAGATAGATAGATAGATAGATAGATAGATAGATAGATAGATAGATAGATAGATAGATAGATAGATAGATAGATAGATAGATAGATAGATAGATAGATAGATGTGCACAAGTGATAACATAAAATTGCAAAGCTGCCCTTTCATGTATTTGATGAAACAAATAAGTGTGTGGGTGCATGCATGTGTGTGTGTGTGTGTGTGTGTGTGTGTGTGTGTGTGTGTGTGTGTGTGTGTGTGTGTGTTGGTCTTTCCCCTAATAGTTGCTTTGGTTACAAATTTTGGTTCCTATTTTAGCCCAGCCATCATGTGTGCCCTTTCCAAAAATACCTGATAGTGTCAGCATGTGTCTAGACACCCAACAAATGGATGTAGCACTCTGTGTGATGTGTGTGTGTGTGTGTGTGTGTGTGTGTGTGTGTGTGTGTGTGTGTGTGTGTGTGTGTTTAACATGTAGATTTTCTGCTTATCTATGTACTTTCTTCTGAAATGAGGACAACCGGTGTAAAGGCGCAAACTAAAACACACATAACACCATCCCCCCAACACACACATACACACACATACAAACACACAACCAGATTGCAGATTGTAGGGCAGTGTAGTTATTGCACACATGCTTTGATGGTTAGCCATGTGGGACGAGATTTAACACAGATTGAGGACTTCCCCTTTCACTTGAAAATTGTTGGAACATTGTGTTTCGGTGAAATTAGGATTGACTTAAACATTGTTAGATTACACTGTGAGATAATCTGGTCTAAGAACTTAAACTCTCACATTAAAAAGAACTTAACCTTAACACATTACATTCTTGAAACTGTTAACAAGTGCTCAAATAAACAGGAAGTGTGTGAGAGTTAGATATTCTTGAAATAGGGAACATTTGAAAATAGACAGTTTTAAATCCAACTTTATACATGGTCACACTGTTGCAAATTTCTTTCTCACAATCATATTAAAATTGCACAATAACAGCGTAGATATTGGTCGTAGCTATGCTTCTTACCTTCCACCAACTTCAGTCTTTTGTCCTGGTTAGGGTTATAGAGAATCCCTGTACACTTTCCCCAGATGGAATGCCAGTCCATTACAGAGGATATGCACAAGCTCATTCTTGCCTTAGGGGCAAAATATAAGACAGACTGTCTGCATTTTATTGGCCAGTACAGGCAACTCAAGCTAATATAGAAAGAACATGCAAAACCAGTACCCAAGCTCAGGATCGGACCCTGGACCCATTAGCTGTGAGGTGCTAAATGCTGCACCACTGTGCCCCCTGTTAATGGTGAAAGAAATTCCAAAATGTAGAATTTTATGAATTTAGCTTGTATAATAAATAAATAAAATCCTCTGTTAATCAAAACAGAATGTGTACACTGGCAGTGAAAGACAAAAGCTTTTGAATGTGTACAGAATTAAATTTGTTTTATTTATATAAAGTTAAAATATACATAATTGAATATATATATATATTTTTTTTTTATTTACATAA